>NC_137085.1:76411666-76499166 GCF_951640355.1 Cnephaeus nilssonii
ACTCACACCCAAACACACACACACACTCACACTCACACACACACACTCACACACACCCACACACACCCACACACACACACTCACACACACCCACACACACACACTCACACACACACTTACACACACACACACACTCACACACACACTCACACACACTCACACACTCACACACACTCACATACACTCACACACATACTCACACACTCACACACACACTCACACACAGTCACACACACACTCACACACACACTCTCACACTCACACACACACACACTCTCACACACACTCACACACACACTCACACACACAGGAAGTCCTTGCAGCCAGGGCTCACCGTGTGTCTGCGTTATACTTTGTAACAAAACTTTTAGGAGTGGGGTCTTGAACTAGGAACGTCCAGTTCGGGAACGTGGCTCTGAAGCCCCTGGCTGGGCAGCGGGTTGGCACGTGCGGTGGAGTCCATATTTGTGGGGGGGGCTCAGGCTCCGGACGCACCTGCAAAGCGAGGCTGCAGATCCCGCGGGGCGCGGCTGGAGACACTGAGCAGACACGGAGCGGACACGGAGCGGACCGGCTGGCGGGAGCGCCGGCCAGATGCTCCAGATCGGCCCGGCATCGGAACTAAGCAGCCTCTGCTCACGTGGGGCTGAACAAGCCGGCATTGCGGGAGAAAGGGGTTTAGAAGACGCAGTGGGAGGGCCCCGGAGGCTGTGGCTCTGGGCCGTGCTGCAGGCTGTTCCCTGACCATGTGCTGGGGTCCCTGCTGGGCTTTCCGGGGACCCCTGGGGGTTTCCTCGGCTCTGCTGTCCCCAGCGCGCAGGGACACCCCTCCCCAGGGCTCAGGGCACCTGAAGTGCTAGGACACGGTGACGTTTTGGGCGCAGGTCATGCACTTTAAAAACGTCCGGCCGGAGCCGCGCTGTAGAAACGTGTGCTCTCCCGGCGCCTCCCCTGACATGCTGGCACCCTCTCAGCGCCGGCCTTCATTCCAGCAGATCCCAGGTGAGCTACGGATACAAGGCAGGCATGTGGGGTAAAGTGCATCTCTCCTTAGCAAAAATAAGACCTGGAGTCACCACCTTCGGCCCAAGTAGGAGAGGTGTTGGGGAGCGCCACGCAGCCTGTCCGTGGTGATTTGATCTGTAAGACCCCCGCCCCCCGCAGCCCACACCATTCTGTGCTCCTCGGCCCCCGACACCGGCCCAGGTGCAGGTGGCCTTTTCCCAGCTTCCCGGCCAAGAATCTATTGCCGTGCTGTCCTGCAAGTCCCCACGGCCACATGTGGCCATTCATATTCAAGCACTTAATTAAATAAGATTTAAAAGTCAGTCCTCAGTCACGCTAGCCACATGTGGAGGACAGAAGCCACAGGTGGCCAGTGGCTGGCTCTGTGTGGGGCGGAGTGGACAAGCCTTGGCCACCAGCACGGTGTGTGAGGCAGGTCCCGATGCCACGCTACACCTGAGTCACACCTGGTCTGTCTGGGGGACTCGGGAGGAAAGCAGGCTCCCCGCTACCGTCCTAACCTCAGTGCCACTGTGACTGCCACCTGTCCACGCTGACCCCAGAGCACTCGCACTTCCTTAGGGGTCTGACCGTGGGCGGTGACGGCAGCTCCGGGAGACCCCAGGTCCTGTCCGCAGGCTCTGGCCTGGCCCTTTCATCCTCAGCATGGCGACAAGCTCCTATTCCACACAGCAGCCTCCCCACACAGGCACACACACTGGACACCTGCACACATAGCAGTACATACAGACACACATAAGAGTACATACAGGCACACACAGCATGCACATGCACTCACACTGCACACCTGCACACATAGCAGTACATACAGACACACATAAGAGTACATACAGGCACACACAGCATGCACATGCACTCACACTGCACACCTGCACACATAGCAGTACATACAGACACACATAAGAGTACATACAGGCACACACATAATGCACATGCACTCACACTGCACACCTGCACACATAGCAGTACATACAGACACACATAAGAGTACATACAGGCACACACATAATGCACATGCACTCACACAGCATATGCACACGCAGCAGGTACATACAGGCACACACAGCATGCACATGCACTCACACAGCACATGCACACAGCATGCACATGCGTTGTCACGGTCCGGCTCGGTGACAGGAACGGAGGTGTCCGGTTCTCCCCGGAGCAGTCTAAGGGGAGGCCAGCCTTGGAGGACACTCAGGAGGGGGCTTCGGGTAAAGCACACCTCGTTCAGTGTGGTTTCTGAAAGAATGAAGTCGTTTTGTTCAAGAAGATTTAGAATTGAGAAACCTTAGTACTTACAAAGTTCTCTGCAGTGAAAAACAAGTCCAACATCATTTTCTCAAAGTATTTGGGACCCGGGTTTCTGTCCTTTAAAGGAAGTTTGGAGAGGACATGTCCCTCATTAAGGCAAAATGAAGGAAGTTGGGCTTTGTCTGTTCTATCAAGTGCAGGAGAACCAGACGCATTTCTGGGAACAGGTGCTCACCGAAGAACCCAGGAGCAGCAGCAGCTGAGGGCTAGAGGCGGGCGCACCCGTGGGAGGGGGAGCACCTGAGGAGCCTGTGCTGGTGGGGGTGATGTGGGAACTGTGCCCTGGGCTGGAGCCCTGGCCCTGGCTTCCCCTGTTCGGGTGGGGGAGAGGGCCGTTTTGCTGTGGCTGGAATTCCGGAGCTGCTGAATTTAGGAAAGATAAAATACCACAGAGAAACAGTTGGGAAGGTTTGCAAGTGGTAGGACTTCCTTTCATGACTCAGCCCGAATTCAGGAAGTGTAGCAACGCACGCTGCTCCTGCAGTGGCCTGGGCATGCGCCTGGGCACCGGGACCTGGGCAGCCCCCGGCCCCCAGGTTACTGTGGTGGCCAAACCAAAATGTCTGAAAATTAGTGTGTGGGGTGCCAACTAAAAGTGTCTTCTTGAATTATGGCTTTGGCATTGCTTTCCTCCATTTCCATGTGAAATTCCCAACTCTGCTTTGGTCTGGCATCTTCCCTGGCTGCTGCCCCGCGTCGCTGCCCACGTCGGGTCAGCTCTGTCCAGGTCGCTCTGAGCCCCTGGACCACCTGTCTTGCGTCCTGGCTGCAGGCCAGAGTCACTTGGAGGCCGTGAGGAGACGGAGGTCTGGGCCCGGAGGGAGGTTCTGAGTGAGGCCCGGCTCGGGGCCCTCAGGTCCGCAGCCCCTGCTCGCGCTGCGGGAGGGCGGCCCGCTGTCCGGCGAGAGCCGCCTGGTTCTGCGAGAGCCGCCTGGTTCTGGTGACAGCAGCCACTCTTTCCTTGTCTGCACGTCAGAAACTCCTGGGGCCAGGCCCGGGCCTCCCATTTCAGGAGCATCTGGAGGGGCTGGGAAGCAGGTGTCCGGGAGGGTGAGGGCCCCGCTGCGCCCCGTCTCTGCAGAGCCCCAGCACCTCCTACCTCCACCGCTGTCCCCACCAAAGCGCTGAAGCTGCGGCTCCCAGCCGCCCCTGCACACGCCTGCCCCTGCGGTGCGGCCCCCTGTCTGCTGGCTGGGAGTGTGGCCCGAAGGCCCGGGAATGTCCCTTGCTTGGCGGGCCCTGGGTAGGAGATCCCGGAGAAAAGCTTCTTTATTTCTGGACATTCACCTTCGTTATCACTCGGCGTGTGCGCCCTCCGTAGTCTCTACTCCCGGCCTCTGTCTTGCATTCTTGGCTCTCCTTTGTCCTCGGGTTTTCCTGTCGCACTGGCCCTCTTGGTTAATCCCACTGCATTTTCTCAGGCTCCTCCATCCTGCCCACCTGGCTCTCTCAGCCTAAAGCCTGCTCTCCTTTGCTGTTGAAACACCATCGTTTCTTTCCTCCTGTTTCCTGATCCTTGTCAGCTGACTGCCGATGGCTCCGTGCCTCCCCAGCTCATCCCCTAACTTACGTGCATCCCTGGTTTGATTAGTTTTAGCAAAGCGCCTGCTGTCTCCAGCTGTTTGATCTCCTGGCGAGGTGTGAGGTGTGGATGTCATCTGCCCTCGGCAGGGTTGTCTGGTGGGTGTTTCTATGGCCACACGCGTCTCCCCTTTTATTTAGTGTAAGTGTGGAGACTCGTGGGAGCTTCCTCATCGTGAGTATCTCGTGTTAGAGAGCAGCCCAAGATGTGTTCTAGCCTGACAGGGTCTTTCCTCATTCTCATTCGTGCTGTGTGCGCGTGCGTGTGTGTGTGCGCGTGCGTGTTTGTGTGTGCGTGTGTGCGCATGCGTGTGTGTGTGTGCGCGTGCGCGTGCGCGTGCGTGTGCGTGTGTGTGTGTGTGTGTGTGTGTGTGACAGAGAGAGAATTGGTTGAATGTTTATTTCTCCCCAGGGAGGCTGCTGGCCATTCAAAACCTCTCCACCCTCAAGAAGATGCTGGCTCCCCAGGGCCGTGGGGCCGGGCTTTGCCTGAGGTCTGCAGCTGCCCCTCCCGGACATTCTTCCCTGAGGGTCTCTGTGCCCAGGTCCAGCCTTTGCTGCATAGGGCTCTGCTCACCGTAGGGTTGGGGTTCGAGGGGTCCCACGGCCAGTCTCTGTCTTGTTCTCGTGGTGGGTGATTTCAGGGAGAAGGAGGTTGTGAAACCTTTACTCTGTCAAAACCCAAGCTGCCTGATATGTGTTGTATGGAGTAGCTTAGAGTCGGGTATTTTGCTTGAACAACAAGTGTCTGCAGGAGCAGTCAACGGCCCCAGCAGTCCATGCAGCCTCGGCTTCTGTCGGCCTCTGACCCAGCGGGCCAGCCAGGGCGTGGTGGTGGCTGCTCTCACCGTGCACTGGTTTCCACATTGACCTGTCCTTTCCCGTCATGTGTGCTGTGACCACAGGCCGCGTGAAAGTTGTGGAGGTCTCTCACGTGGGTAAGCGAAGCCCGCGCCCTGCGGTTGGCACTCTTACGGTAGCGTCCAGCGTGCCCTCGGTGAGCAGGTCTGCGCGGTTTCCGGGCTGACCGGCAGCCCCTGAGCGACAGGTGAATGATGACTCCCACACGTTTCTGTGAAAGAGCGGCTAAGGCACTACTTTGCTATCGCCGCCACGTAGCCCTGTGTGCCTGCCTACGCAGGTTTTTCTTGGAATAACAGCTTGAACTAAAATTAACCTCTAGACACAACCAGCAGGGCAAGTGTCCTTGAGAAAGCACCTGCTTCTACAAGGTCGGGTCTAAAAGACTAAACAGAGATTCTAGCAAAACACCCCGGGGCTCGGACTTGTTTGGAAAAGTCAAGGTAGGGGCTGCTGCCTTCGGCAAGGTCCCCCCAGAGGCCCCCGGCCTTTCGGAGAACCCTCCTTACAGACATGCCAACCAAGTCCCGTGCTCCCCACACGCGGTGAACGCGCCTGCTCGCCGCATTGATGGAGCGGCTGGTGGGCGAGGCGCTGAGTCAGCGGGTGTGCATGAGCCGCTGAGCGGGACCGGGACATGCTGCCAGGGTCCTTTCCATGTCAGCTGAGGGCCACATTTTTCGAGTTTTTGTGCTTTTTGTTGGTGATTTTACTGTTTAAACTTGCCCACGTGCATAGTGCAAGTACTGCTCAGGGTCTCAAAGGGGAAGGCTGCGCCGTGCCTATGGAGACAATGCCCGTGAGCGGCAGCGCAGGCCACGAGCTCAGTGCCAACTAGTGAGCACCGCACATTCCATAGCGTGTCCTCACAGAGACGCACGTGGGGCGGCTGTGAGCGGATTGGTAGAGAACACTGACCTGAGGCTCCCGGCCCTAAGCCTGACCCTCCCAGGAAGCAGAGTGTCGGGCAGTGTTACAGCACATCACTATCACAAGTAATCAGGTTGCCTGTATTTATTCTCTCTCGTACACAGCAAGGAAGTCACTTTTAAAACAAAGTCAAATTTGACTGTATTTATAAGACCCGACGGAAACAATTGACTGCTTTATAGCACAGCGCAAATATCCTAGCCCGGCCTTCGACTAGTTGACTAAGTCGGCAGTTTTGCTTGAGTTCCTGCTTTGCGCCTGGACACCAGCAAGTGATGCAGAGGTCAGACCACACGCATCAGGTTAAAGCAGTGCCATCCCTTGGTATTTCGGTTTAATTGTGGAGCCAAGCCCAGTGAGTTCCAAAACAAGATCTTATAGTTCTCCTAGTGTTTTTCTTACGAAGGAATAACTTTAAAAGCCAATATTTCTTAATAAATATATTTATCATAATAAGAGACTGATGTTATGGCAGGTTTAGTTCCAACTTTACAAGAGGAAACAGGTGGTGCTATAGTAGATGTGCACCCAACAGGAGTGTGATGTCATAGAATGAACATCAGCAGGAGTGTGATGTCAAAGAACGCACACCAGCAGGAGTGTGATGTCATAGAACGCACACCAGCAGGAGTGTGATGTCATAGAACGAACACCAGCAGGAGTGTGATGGGATGGAACGCACACCAGCAGGAGTGTGATGGGATGGAACGCACACCAGCAGGAGTGTGATGGGATGGAACGCACACCAGCAGGAGTGTGATGGGATGGAACGCACACCAGCAGGAGTGTGATGGGATGGAACGCACACCAGCAGGAGTGTGATGGGATGGAACGCACACCAGCAGGAGTGTGATGGGATGGAACGCACACCAGCAGGAGTGTGATGGAATAGAACGCACACCAGCAGGAGTGTGATGGGATGGAACGCACACCAGCAGGAGTGTGATGGGATGGAACGCACACCAGCAGGAGTGTGATGGGATGGAACGCACACCAGCAGGAGTGTGATGGGATGGAACGCACACCAGCAGGAGTGTGATGGGATGGAACGCACACCAGCAGGAGTGTGATGGGATGGAACGCACACCAGCAGGAGTGTGATGGGATGGAACGCACACCAGCAGGAGGCCCCCCAGCTCGCAGGACTGGGGCCTCAGGCCATCTCGGCTCACATTGGGCACAGGCTGGCTGGGAAGGCTGGCCGGCGGAACCCCTCCTCACAGCAGGGCTCCAGCACGTGTTTCTTTGGGTGCTGGTCACTGCCCCCCACAGCGCAGGTGCAAGGGCCAGGCCCACCCCTGGAGCGGCCAGGTTGCCAGGTTTCACTTTGAACTCTGAAAGCACAGTTTCCGTGGCCCCACCAGAAACGGGCCGAAGCGTTGGGCTTTATGGGGTATCTATGGTTCCTTCAGTCCAGATGCCGTTATAAATGAGGGGCCATTTCTCCTGTAAGCAGAGCGGCCTAGAGTTGTCTGGCCGCACAGCCCGGGGGGGGAAGGGCATCCTCCGGTGGGGCCAGCACCGCTGTTACCTGCAACGTGGAACCCAAGCCACCGTGTGATGACGCACGGAGCTCCTTGGAGGGCGATATTCTGGTCGTTTCAGCATTGGCGGTTAGTGAACAAAAGACTTCAGCCAACGACATGACAGAGAAGTCTTTCCTGTGAGGCTCTGTGTTTTCCACGTTTGTTACCACTCCGCTGTGACCCTCCTGCCCGCCCCGCCCCCGTGTGCTCGGGTGTGGGCCTCGGGCGCAGTGTTCCCCCCTGTCCGGTGAGACGGTAAAGCACAGTCTTGTTGCTGACTGTGCCCGCGGCCCAGGTCGGCGTGCCCTGGCTCCTCCAGGCCTCCTGCAGTCAGAGCGGCAGCCGATGGGCAGGCTCTCCACTTGCCTTTCAAGCTCATGTTATGTAGGGTGAGCTTTATGCTTTGTTTTTATGTTTTTGCGTGACAATTTTACATTTCCTATAATGAGTGTTTTCTAATATGCAGATGTAGAGAGATTAGTCTAATCACCACGCATATCGTTGTGACTCAGCTGTAATATTCTGCCATTTTTTGTGAAGTGTTTTTAAAGTAAACTACAGATCATGATATTTCACCTCTTAAGCACTTCAATAGACCTCTCTTGTGAGAGTGCAGTATCTCACCTGCCACATGGCATCCGGAGAACACGTGTGATTGTGTGGGATCCCGCGCCCACTCACGGCAGCCAGACTGTGGGCGCTGGTGGAGAGGCGCTCGTGGGCCTGCCTCCCCGGGAGAGGGTGGGGGAGTCTACGTGGGAGGCCTTTCCAGCCGTGTGGTGAGGGCGGGCACTGAATCGTCACCCTGCCTGTCCCTGGGATGCCCGTCCTCACTGCCTGCCCGGGCATGGACCAGGGGCCAGGCTGCACGTGGCGAGCACTTCAGGGGTCTTGGTTGTGGAATCCCACACCACTCCAGGGTTTTTACGGGGATCCTCATTTTGCAGATGAGGAAACTGAGGCTCTGCTGTGTGTGCCCAGGGACTCTGCCTTGAGCTGGGACTCAGGGCCATCACAGACCATCGCAGACTCTGTGTAGGCTCTCTGTGGCTCCACGAGAGGTTCGGCCCTCAGTGAGCGAGGACAGTGGTCAGCGAGCGTGGCCAGTGAGTGTGGACCATGAGCGTGGCCAGTGAGCGTGAACCATGAGCGTGGCCAGTGAGCGAGGGCAGTGAGCGTGGTCAGTGAGTGTGGACCATGAGCGTGGCCAGTGAGCGTGGACCATGAGTATTGCCAGTGAGCGAGGGCAGTGAGCGTGGTCAGTGAGTGTGGACCATGAGCATGGCCAGTGAGCGAGGGCAGTGAGCATGGCCAGTGAGTGTGGATCATGAGCGTGGCCAGTGAGCGAGGGCAGTAAGCATGGCCAGTGAGTGTGGATCATGAACGTGGCCAGTGAGTGAGGGCAGTGAGCATGGCCAGTGAGTGTGGATCATGAACGTGGCCAGTGAGCGAGGGCAGTGAGCATGGCCAGTGAGTGTGGATCATGAACGTGGCCAGTGAGCGAGGGCAGTGAGCATGGCCAGTGAGTGTGGATCATGAACGTGGCCAGTGAGCGAGGGCAGTAAGCATGGCCAGTGAGTGTGGATCATAAGCGTGACGAGTGAGCGAGGGCAGTGAGCGTGGCCAGTGAGTGTGGACCATGAGCATGGCCAGTGAGCGAGGGCAGTGAGCGTGGCCAGTGAGCATGGCCAGTGACCACAGCCAATGAGCGTGGCCAGTGAGTGTGGCCAGTGAGCATGGACCATGAGCGTGGACCATGAGCGTGGACCATGAGTGTGGACCATGAGCGTGGACCATGAGCGTGGACCATGAGCGTGGACAGTGTCCCAGTGATGAAGGAAGGAGGGAACGTTGCCTTCACAGGCCCTGCACTGTGTAGTCACTGAAGTTCTCTGTGTTAGTGCTCACATTAGGTTAAAGGCTGTGCATAAGGAAATGAAGGAGATTAACATGATAAGGCCCACAGTGTCTCCGTAATTTGGGACAAGGTTATGCTTTATTAAGTACCTGGTAGAAAGTAACACTAGCTAGCACCTAAATGGGACATATCCAGGTTTGCTAGCCGTGTTTCATTGGGGAGGTATGAAAAATACATACAGGAGGGCTGTGTGCTGCATGTGGGAGGAGTCGGGGCCTGGGGTGTGGCGCTCTCTCGTGACCTGAAGCAGAACGTGGGTTGGACCTGAGCGCCTGTGGCTGCCGTGGATTTGAGATGAGCAAGTGGGGTTCCTGCCTGGAAAAGACTGCAGCCCCATTTCAGTCACTGACTCATTCATTATTATTCAATTTGACAAATGTCTGTGGACCAGATAATGCCATATGAATCATTCATTCATTCATTCATTTGTTCATACATGTGATGTGATTATGGAGCATCTGTTATGGGATAATCATGCCGGATCATGTATTCGTTCTGTCATCTGACAAATGCTTATGGGCTATGTACTATAAAGTACTCATCTGACTAGATGGCCTTTTCCTAAGGAAAACAAGGGTGAGATGGCAGCAGACTGCTCATCACAAACAGTGCAAACCTGAATGAGCTGCGAAATGTTGAAGGGAAGACAAAACAAGCACCAGCTTATAACCTGTATCCGGCTAAATTTTCCTTCGAAAAAGAGGACAAAGCGGACTTCCTTAGACAAGCAGAGAAAATGTGTCCCTGGCAGACCGGCCCTACAAAACATGAAAACAAGTTCTTCAGGCGGAAGGAAATGAGGCAGGTCTAAAACGAGAGCCCACCGAGGGAAGGACAGCATCGGAGAAGGAAAGGTAGTGAAGGTAAATGAAACATTTAATTCTTCTTCGTTTTAATTGATCTTAAAAGGTAACTGTGTAAAGCAACCGTGTATTGGGTGATGATCGCGTGTCCGTGGGTGACATGAGTGAGCCTTGTCATGGGGGGAGGAGGGTGGGAGTGCTCTGTGAGGTGCCTGTGCTGTGTGAGGCAGTACAGTATTACTTAGGGATGGAATTTAGGTTGTAAAATGTATGCTGTAAACTCCAGGGCAGCCAATAAAAATTTTAAAAAGATGTAAGGGGAAAGTATAAAATGGAGTCATATGAAATGCTTGATTAAAAACCAGAGGAAGCACAAAAAGAGAAAAAAAGGAAGAAAGAACAAATGCAATGAATAAAAAAACACACAGTTACAAACATGGTAGATATTAATCTAACTAAATCAATAATCACTTTAAATGTAAATAGTCTATGTACACTAATTAAAACACAGAGTTTGTCAAAGTGAATAAAAAAACAAGACCCAACCCTCTGTTGCCTACAAGAAGCCACTTTAAATGTAGACACATAGGATGAAAAGCAGCGGGATGCGGACAGATCCTCTGTGCCAGGAGCTATGAGAAGGCAGATGGAGCGCTACATTCATGTCACACAAAGGAAGAGTATCGGGGTGAGGAGGCGTGCTGCCTAGTATCAAGGGACCAGGTACCTGGGAGGCATAGTAATCGTACATGTTTAGCACACAAGGAGAGGCATGAGAAGGTGCAGGGCAAACACTGGCAGGCCCCAGGGGCACGGACAGGTGACGGGGATAAGCGGAGGCTCCGTCGCCCTCTGCCAGGACCGGGGTGAAGCGGTGGAAAACCAGAAGGACACAGGTGCCCGAGCAGCACTGTCAATCCACTGGACACCTAAAAGACATCCAACCCGAGCACAGAACACACACATCCCTGTCACACGCACAGGGGACAGCACCACGGCGGAGCACGTTTTTGGAAAACATACATAAATAAATGAATAAAAAGTCATACAAAGTGTGTTCTCAGAACACATGGAATTAAACTAGAAATAAGTAACAGAAAGATAGCTGTAACGTTCCCAAATATTTGGAGATTAAACAATTTCCAGTTATAAGAAATATCCTGTGGATCAAAGAAGAAGTCTGAAGAGAAATTTAAAAATAAACTCATAAAAAGTCAAAAATATATACATATTTTGAATTGAATACACATGAAATACAGCATATCAAAATGTGTGGGATGCAGCAAAAGCAGTGCTTGGAAGGAATTTACAGCATTAGGCATATATATTAGATAAAAGGAAGTTATAAAATTCACCTTAGACAACTATGAAGAAATAGAAAAATGACTAAAGCAACAAGAAGAAATAAAATAATTAAAATTGTAGCAGAAACCATTACAATTGAAAACAGGAAAGCAATAGAAAACAATTTAAAGACCCAGAGGTGGTTCTTTGAAGAGATCAAGAAAATCAATAAGCCTTTAGCCAAAGTAAACAGTAAAGAAAGGAGCGAAGACACAAATGACCAGAAATAAAATTATGGACCCGTGGGCATCAAAAGGACAACAGCAGGAGACCGGACAGCTCTCTAGTCACAAATACAGTCACTTAGGTGACATGGACTCATTCCTGACAGATCAGACCACCAAAGCGCACTGAAGGAAAGGTAGCCTGAATGGCCCCATTTTTCCCCATTTAAATCAACAATTAATACCTCCCTGCAAAGCACCATGCTCACACGGTTTCATTGGTGAGCTGTACCAGACATTTGAGGAGGCAATTACACCTATTTTTAATAATTTTCACTTCCAGAAAGTAGAGGCAGAGGGCAGAGGCCTGAGTGTGAGATCACGCTTTGATGGCTGTCGATGCAGATGGCTACGTGGAGAAGCGCTGTAGGTGTGTGCACGTGTGCAGGTCGAGCTCACACACGTTTCCTCTGTCTGAGCGGGTCTAGAATCAGTGGCATCCACGTGCCAATGAGCACACCTGGCACCCAGATGTGGTTTCTGAAGCCATTTTAATAAAAGATTGAGAAAGGAGAGGTTCTGGCCCCGGAGCAGTAAATATAGAAGCTGCACGGAGAGTCCTGCGTGACAGAGGAGCCGGCAAGCCCACGTGCTGGGGCTAAGCCAGGACCCGGGAGTCGCTGCCCTGCGCCAGCGGCCGAGCCGGGCGGGAGCAATGAAGCAGGTGCGATTGCACCATCACCTACTGTGTAGACTCAGTGCCCTGGCGTTCGTATTCACACAAGCAAATGACTGAGTGAGTAGAAAGCGGGAGAATAAACAAGCCTAGCTGCAGGATTCCAGACCACCGCGGGCGGAACCCCCCATGCCGCTCCTCCTCCAGCGCGCTGCGCAGAAACCCGGCAGGCACCACCGCTGCCAGGTGTCAAGGTCCGCATCCACGGCGACCAGCCGCGTGGACAGCTTCCCCTGTCAGCTTCCTCCCCGAACACTCAGGCCCGGCGGAACCAGCAGGAAAGCAACAGACAGGCCCCGGGAAAGCCCCGGCAGCTGGTTCAAGCTCCTGACCAGCGCTCACCGAAAGCGGGGAGTCTAAAACCTCCCGGGAGGCACAGAGCGGCGTACAACACGGCATCTTGGGTGGGGTCCTGGAGCAGAAAAACAGACATTGGGTAAAAACAATCAATCACAGAAGGTAATGAAGTACGGGTTTTGGTAATAGTGTGCCCCTGTTGGCTCACTAGTTGTGAGAAGTGTACCCTAAGTCATGTAAGGCGTTTGTAGCCGGGGACACTGGCTGTGGGTCTGTGGAAACCCCGCACTGTCTTTGCACTTTTCCTGGAAATCTGAATACATTCTAAAAGTAAATGTTGACTCGAGGAGTAGAGATGGATCGATATAACCTCTGCCTTTGCCAGGGAGACAGGCGTTCACCAATCGTCACCAACATCGAGGTAGCGGTCAAGTCAGAACTGTGGTCAGAGCTGCAAAGGACAGCACAGGAGCCGGGGACTGGGTGGTCTGGGCAGCGAGGACGCTGTCCAGAGGAAGCACAGAGGGAGCGGGCGTGGGGCGAGCGAGCTGCCTGCTGGGAGGGCTCGGAGCTCCCGGGTCGGGTGGGCTGGCGGGTCTTTAGCAGAGAAGTGGGACCAGCGTTGTTTGAGGAGTGAGCATGGCTGAGGGCTGGAAGGTGAGGCGGACAGGAGCGTGATTGACGTGTCACTCCCAGGCCCTGGAAGAGGGAGCCATCTAAGAGGGTCCGGGTGTCTGTCTCCCACGGTCACGTGGGTGGCACCCTTCTGCCGAAGTTCTCAGGCCTGTGAGCCCAGCGCCTGGTTCTGCCGTCGGGCGGGGCCTGCGCATTTCCAGCCCCTGCAGGTTCCCGGTGATGCTGGTGGCCCTGGGGCCAGGGCTGCACGTGGAGAGCCTGGGATGGGGGGGCGGGGCGCGGCCAGGAGGACCCTGCAGCCCTGGCTGCAGCTGAGGAGACTGCTGACCTGCCCCGGCACCAGCGTGTCCTTCGGAGGCAACCGCCCACCTTGAACCAGATGTCCAGTCTGTGGATGGGGAAGGACGGCAGCGTTACTTTTGGGGGTGTCGTGCGGGTCAGCTGGCACCCCGCCCAGGCAGGGGGGTGCTCCTGGAGCAGCTCCTCCGCCGTCCTGGGCCTCTTGACCGTCCTCCTCACGGCCACCTGGCCGCACACCGGTGGACGCCCGGCCGGCCAGTGGAGTTTCTTACGTACGAGGGCAGTGCTTGCGTCACAGGGCGGTCACCTTCCAGGTTGGGTGAGGCCGGCGCCCGTTGCTTTCTGGAACACGTCCCCTTGCTGCACCTGGTGCACCCACACAGGGCTCCTCCAGCTCCTGCGCCAGAGAGGGCTCCCCAATAGCCTGCATCCCGTGACGCGTCCTTCCCGTGACGCGTCCTCCCCGTGCGGAGGGAAGCCTGGCTGCCCCTCTCCCGGCTGCGTTTCCGCATGGGAGACAAGGGAGCCGGGAGGGAGAGTATGCAAGTGTTTAGTGGACGCTCGAGAAGCACCTCCGCATCAGCCCGAGGGGCGCAGCCAGAGCCTCTGTAAGGCGGTGTCTGCTGTGCGGAGCAGCTGTGGGCAGCACATCTGGGCTCAGGGTCAGAGAGAGCTGGCCGTCGCCGTCCTGGCTTAACGACGGTGGCACCCAGCCTCCCCGTCCCGCTGAGTTGGCACCCTCAGGTCTCAGAGAGGGCCTGGGTAGGACTTCTCTCCTCTTTGGAATTTTAATATTACACTGTCCTGGGGTTTTAAACAATGCAGTAATGGGAAAGGTTGGTATGCCTTACCTGGCAGTTTGAGATCCAGTTCACTTGGTAAGAGCTCTTGGGAGAGTGCATTTCGTCCATCAGCATGCACTGAGACTCCAGTCTGTTTGGGGGATCCATGGCCTTGTCCTTGGGGTGTCCTTGTCTCATTTTACTGTGCAATTGGAAAGGCCCTGTGCACGGGAGATCTGCATTTCTGCTCTCTGGCGGCTTTGCACGAGGACACTGGGGAGCAGCCCAGGTCCCAAGGCCCAGGTGACCGGAGCAGGAGGCGCGCCAGCTTGCAGGCTGGGCTGCTGCTGTCTCGCCGACCCCCTGTCCTCCCTTTGGACACTTCTGTCCACTCGGTGGGTTTTTTCCTCCTATATTCCATTCTGGCCTGGGCTCCTGATTCTGGCCTGCATTTGGGTCAAATATGTAAGAGTTGAGTCAATCCAGAGCCGTGACCCCAGAAGTCCGTTCCCAGTGGGAAGGCCCCTCAGGTCTCAGCAGGCTCATATCTGTGCTCCTGGGTTTCCCCGGAGCGGCCGCGCTCCCCCGCCGAGCACCTGCCTGCAGAGCTGGGGTCAGCCCTGGCCATCCTACCTCTCTCCCGCCCTCGCCACCTGGCTAAGCCTCTCTCTCCTGGCACATAACCTTTGCCGCCTATTTAAGCACTAGTAGCCCATTTGCAGGAAGCATCCTGCAAGCGGCCACAGCACCTGCACCCGAGGGCCGCTGCCGCCCACCCCTCTCCGCCCCGCCCCGCTCTGCCCCACCCGGGCTTTCCCTCTGGCAGCCACCTTGCTTTCCGCTTTTCCTCCCTCTTCCTTCTAAGTTGTCTTCACTCCTCCCTCCCTGAGTGTATGCAAATTAACCTCCATCTTTGTTGGGTAATTTGTATACTCGCCCTGATTGGCTGGTGGGCGTGGCTTGGGCATAGCGAAGGTGCGGTCAATTTGCATATTACTGTTTTATTAGGTAGGATTGGGTGTATTTATGTCACCGGTTTCTGAAACCTAAGGACACTGTCATAGCTTCTGTAATAGTTTGCAACGAGTCACTCACAGTTATTCTTTAACTGATTAGGAAAAAACGATAGAGATTTTTACATGCATGTTCAGTAAAACTTTCTGTAGATGTCCTAGTCCGCAGGCGCGTGCCCTGTGTTCAGAGCAGGAGGGCGCCCTCTGCAGCAGCTGCAGGCCCTGCAGATCCTGAGAGAAGGGAGGGCTGGGCCAGGAAAGGGTGCCCACGGCTGAAAGCCACGCAAAGCGCCTGTGGACCAGGCCGGAGGACCCGTCACGGAGGTGGCCAGGCCCCGGAGCCTCTGCACTCTGAGAGGGGTCTGGGAGCACCATAGGGAGCAGGGCCGGAGCCCAGTCGCCTGCGGCCTGTCTGTGTTCCCTGGGAGGTTTGCCCCGATGACGAGAAAGCCAGCGAGAGCACTCAGCCGCGTTCAATGCGAGTTCTCTGTATTATTTTCTCTCGTTTTTCTTTTTCCCCAGAGGAGAGTGAGCAGTGAGGCGGTACGGGACACACTGGCTGGGTAACAGTCAGTGGGGGGATGTCTTTGGACCCGCTCGGGGTCCAGCTGCCTCAGCCCACTGGATGCAACCCCCTCTTCCTCTTCTGCTCAAGAGGAACGTCACCCCTGACTGGCGGCTCAACTGGTCGGAGCGTTGTCCTGGCCACCAAAAGGTCATGGGCCAGTTCCTGGTCAGGGCACATACCTAGGTTGCAGGTGTGGTCCCCAGTCAGGGCACATACAGGAGGCAACTGATCAATGTTTCTCTCTCACATCCATGTTTCTCTCTCTCTCTCCCCCTCCTCCCTCTTGTCCACTCTCTCTCTCTACAGATCAATGGGAAAAATGTCCTCCAGTGAGGACTGAAAAAGATAAATTAATTAATTTTAAAAATAAAAAGAGGGACCTTACTAGTGACACCTTCGATGGCCCCTGTTCGTTGATTACTAAGTCCCGTGCTCCTTTTAATAGCCAGTTGCCTCAGGACACACACCTGTGCGATGCGGCGGTGGGTGGGGGTGGGGTGGCGGGGGGAGGGTCGTGCAGAGGGAACGGCTCCTCCCAGTGCGGTCAGAGCTGGGTTTGCTGTCACTTCTCTGAAACCGACCAGCCACCCCTGACCAGCCCAGGCAGACCCTCTCTGTAGACCCGGCCTCTTTCCTCTTTCGTATGCAAATGAATTGAACCCACAGATGATTTTTTCTTTTTACCCAAGACCTGACACGATTTTCATCAGCAACAAGCTGCAGAGGAAATTCCCGGGCAGAGTTTCCCAGGCTGCTTTGCATTGAGCTGGCTGTGTGGCCTTGGGCACGAGAAGCCCAGATAGCTGTTCGCGTCTTCTTTATTTTGTTCCCCAACATGGTCGGATATGGCAGAAATGTCCCCAGTTGTTTTGTTTCCCAAAGCACCATCCACTTCTTCCACTGCCACCTCAGCCACAGCATACGGGCAGGCTCCGCGGCCAGAGATGCGAACGGCCAGCAGCCGCCTGACTGCGAGCGCCTGGGCGGTGCTCTCTGCGGGAAGAGGCGGGCCTGCACCCTGTGGCTCGGTGCCAGGGCTCGGTGGGCCTCCAGAAAAGCAGAAGCCTTGGACCCGAGGTCTGGGCCTCTGAGAACCAGGACAGACCGGCAGCCTTCTGCTCCCAGGCCGTTTAAAAGCACTGAAATGAACAGATTTAGGGAACAAGAGTGCTGCCTTTAAAAACACTCTTACACCAGGACACATGGTCATCCTTACAGATGAGGTTGGGCCTGTTTTGCAGGCGGGAGAGCAGAAGACCGTTTGCAGTTGACCCTCGTTGTTTATGAAATCTGTATCCACCATTCACCTTCTCCCAGTGTGTCTGTGAAACCCCAGTGAATACGCGGCGCGGTGTGCGCTTTGTGGGCCGCACAGAGAAGGGAAACCTGCGTCGCCCACGGGTCCCTTCCCGGCTGAGGCTGAAGGATGGCTGCTCCTTTTGTCTCGGCTCCCACCGCACAGGAGTGTCCCTCTCCGCTCTGCTCAGAGCCCCTGGGTCGGTCGGCGTTTGTTGTGCTCCTTGGGGCTGTGCTGTTGGAACGGCCGCAGCACAGCGCCGAGTGCAGCCTGGCTCCGCGGGAAGGAGGCAACGCCGTGCAGCGCTGTGGCCCCGAGCTCAGTGTGACAGCGTCAGCAACATGCACAAAGTATGTTTGTTCAAACAGCAGCACACAGAAAACCCGGCCTCTGTGGGCCGCTGACTCAGTTGCCGTGACCACGGGCTTCCAGGGAGAGGGCGCAGCCTTCCGCAGGGGCAGGAGCGGCTCAGTGCCCACGGTGACGTTTGGGGCCTGCTGCCTGCTTAGCGAGAATCGACTAAAGACGCCGAAGGCGACGAGGAGAGGGCGAGGAGTGGGACTGATAGAATGGGGAGGAAGGCGGGAAGCAGCGACTCGGTGGAGGAGTGTGAGGGTCTCACTGCGAAAATCAAGGCCCTGCGTGGAAAGGCAGCTCTCGTTCGCAGGGGCCAGGTGCGGGTGCTGGGAGCTGGGGCCCCTGGTGGCATTTGTGGCCACGGAGTGTGGACGCAGGGGGGTTGTGCCTAGGTGTGTCCAGATCTCGGTGTCTGCTGCCTTTCAGGAGGGTCTTGGGCAAAATGGAATTGTGTGGGGCCAAGCAGCCAGGATAGTGAATGTGCCAGAATGACATTGAGTGGGCAGGGCGTGGAGCCTGGAGCAGATGAGCCTGAGCAGAGCTGGGAGCAGGTGAGCCTGAGCAGAGCTGGGAGCAGGTGAGCCTGAGCAGAGCTGGGAGCAGGTGAGCCTGGAGCAGAGCTGGGAGCAGGTGAGACTGGAGCAGGTGAGCCTGAGCAGAGCTGGGAGCAGGTGAGCCTGGAGCAGGTGAGCCTGAGCAGAGCTGGGAGCAGGTGAGCCTGAGCAGAGCTGGGAGCAGGTGAGCCTGAGCAGAGCTGGGAGCAGGTAAGCCTGAGCAGAGCTGGGAGCAGGTGAGCCTGAGCAGAGCTGGGAGCAGGTGAGCCTGGAGCAGGTGAGCCTGAGCAGAGCTGGGAGCAGGTGAGCCTGGAGCAGAGCTGGGAGCAGGTGAGCCTGGAGCAGGTGAGCCTGAGCAGAGCTGGGAGCGGGCACCTGAAGACCTCGGGGAAGCTGAACTGGATGTCCTGAGCATCCCGAGGGAGCTGAGGGTCAGGGCTGGAGGTGCAGAGGCAGGGCCTGGGCTGCGAGAGCCCTTTCCGCCAGGTGCATCCATCCCAGGCTGGACAGGGCCACTGGGGGGCCGTGAGCTGGTGCTGCCACGTGCTCCCTCAGGACGGGGAGCCTCGGGCTGGATGCGTGTTCCCCAGGCTCCTCGGGCTCTGCACCCCGCTGTCCACGTGGCAGCGCAGCCCCTGCACCCTGGGAGTGTGTGCTGAGACAGCGTGTGCGCTCACGTAGAAACTGGAAAGAGGCCCTGTGCTCCCACGTGGCAGGCGCTGTGAGCTCCGCAGCCCTCCATGGTGAGGGCCCGGGGACACTCCGCTTCGCGGCTCCCGTTCAGGGCCAGAGGGCAGGCTTGGGCTGACGGTGAAGGAAGTGCACAGTTGGGTGAGATCAAGATAAACGGGGCCATGAAGCTGCCTCAGCTGCGCTCCTCGGCACACAGCCCTCTGAGGTGGCCAGAGCTGAGACCACACGCCTGAGAAGGAGAAACCGAGCAGGTTCGCGTGAGGCCTGGGGTCAGGAGAGGCCGCCCCGTGCGGACAGGAAGGAGGACCGAGCACTTGGCACGGCGCAGGCGGGCAAGAGAGGGAAGGGCTCGGGCCACGCAGGGAAACAGGGTTCGAGGAGGATTTGGGGTGTCCCGGGGCTAGGAGCGGGCTCGCTGGCCTCACACTGCCCACTGTGCAGGGCATGGCCCAGGGGGAGGCCTGCGGAGGGCGGCCTGGGTACCGCTTCCGTCCACATCAGGGAGGGGTGTGCGGCTCCCAGGCTCCCTCTGGGAGACAGCGCCAGGGCTTGGGGTGCGTGTTGGAGAAAGCCGTGAGAGCTCCCTGGAGACCAGCGGGCTGTCTCCTAGGTCCCCACCCCGGCAGGTGGTCCTTGCCCAGACTCCTGCTCCCTGAGGGGCCCGTTCCAGCACCGGCGGGTCACGTCCGGGAGGAGCGTGTCTTTTCTGACTCAATGGTGAGACGTGCACCATGACCGAGAGGGATCCTGAAGTCTAGGGGCTCGTCCCGGCGGCTGGTGAGGGCTGGTGCCATTTCTCAGGTGGGAGAGGCAGAGGGAGGGCAGGCATGAGCCACGAAGGCTGAGTGTCGGGCAGACCCAGGTGGAGGCCTCAGGCCTGCGGCATCCGGTCTGGGTGGCGTGCAGGGGCCTTGCTGGTAGGCGGTGTGGATGGGGAGGACTGGGTGCTGAGCGAGAGGAGAGGAGCCACGGAGGGAGGGGGCAGTAAGGAGGGAGATTGACCCGCTGAAGTGGGCACTGCCAGGAGGCTGGGCCTGTGGAGGTGTGACATCAGGAGGAGCAGAGGCCAGGGAGGGGGCAAGGGGAGGAGGCGGGGGAGGGGTGTGGGCGGAGGGGAGGGCCGAGTGGAGGGGTCAGCAGAGGACGCACAGGAAGCTGGCCAAGCTCTCTCCTCTCTCCCTCATGTGTGTACGATCACATGTGTGCACATAGAGCCTTTAAAACAAAACTGGACTCTCTGTACCCCTTATTTTGAAACTGGCTTTCATGTAATTTTAAGTCTGTCCACCTGCCAGGTGCAGGACTGTTCCAGGGGCTGACAGCACAGTGAGCAAGGCAACCCTCCTGCCCGCTCTCCGCTGGGGGAGCCCGGCCTGAGGGGTCAGGTGTCAAAGGGCCTCACCCGTGGGGAGACCTGCGGAGAAGGGTGAGCAGGGTGCCTCCTGGGCGGCCCGGGCACTGCAAGGCATTACTTCACGTCCCACAACATGTTTCTGTCATGGACAGAGGGACAGGGACAGGGTGCAGGGATGGGAGGAGGACCAGGATGGGAAGGAGCAGCCTGGCGGACGGCATGCTTGCAGGGTGCGGCTGAGGCGATGCAGTCAAACTAGACAGGGAATGTGTATGGACAGAATGGAGGTCACACTAAAGGCATTTGTCACTCAAGCCTTTGGATGGGGGCTGGGCCCTGATGGGCAGTGTCCAGGCGAGGGAGGCTCAGGTGGTGGAGGTCCCGGCCACAGGCAGGGTCCGGGCCCCGCATCAGCGGCACCGAGATTGCTGGCCTGCAGCCCCGCAGGCCCTGCATTTCAGATCCAGGTGATGCTCACGTGTGAGGGCTTGTAAGTGCTGGGCTGAAGGGGGGTTGAAATGTGGCCGGGGCCCATGGAGCGAGGATGGCCAGGGCCCAGGGAGTGAGGGGTGGCCAAGGCCCAAGAAGAGAGGGTGGCCGAGGCCCAGGGAGAGAGGGTGGCCTGGGCCCAGGGAGAGAGGGTGGCCGAGGCCCAGGGAGAGAGGGTGGCCGGGGCCCAGGGAGAGAGGGTGGCCGGGGCCCAGGGAGAGAGGGTGGCCGAGGCCTTAGAGACGGTAGTTGGAGCAGAGCGAGTGTAATGGAGGAGCTTACGTAAGTGCAAGGGCAGAAGGTCCCGCAGACAGACCAGCAGATCCCTGCTCCTTAGCTGAGCCCTCGGCCTGACATGCGTGTGGACTGTGCTGACAGGTGGATTTTCAGGAACTAGACAAAGGAAAACAATCACAGATATGCAAATGCTGGAAGCAATCATCATAAACACAGTGTCCTGGGGCCCATACGGGGCACTGGGCTGGCCATGTGGCCGGGACTATGGTCTGCTCCATGGGCACCTGTGCTCCCGGGGCCGCCACGCCCGGCCAGCGCCCCCTGCTCAGGGCTTCCACCCTGTCCTGTGTCAGGGTGTGTGTGTGTGGGTGTGTGTGTGTGGGTGAGTGTGTGTGTGAGAGATAGTGTGTGTGTGTGTGTCCGTGTGTGTGTGTCCGTGTGTGTGTGTCCGTGAGTGTGTGTGTGAGTGTGTGTATGTGTGTGTGTGAGTGTGTGTGTATGTGAGTGTGTGTGTGAGTGTGTATGTGTGAGTGTGTGTGTGTGAGTGTGTATATGTGTGTGTGTGAGAGTGTATGTGTTTGAGAGTGTGTGTGTGAGTGTGTGTGTATGTGTGTGTGCATGTGTGTGAGTGTGTGTGTGAGTGTGTGTGAGTGTGTGTGAGAGTGTATGTGTGTGAGTGTGTATGTGTGTGTGAGTGTGTGTGAGTGTGTGTGTAAGTCTGTTTTTGTGTGTTAGTGTGTGAGTGTGTGTGAGTGTGTGTGAGTGTGTGTGAGTGTGTGTGAGTGTGTGTGTGTGTGTCCGTGTGTGTGTGTGTGTGTGTGTGTGTTAGAGTGTGTGTGTGTGTCCGTGTGTCTGTCTGTGGGTCTGTGTAGTGAGAAGTGTGTGTGCTGGGACAGGTCTCATGGGTGTGGAGCCTGCACTGCTTCTCAGTGGGGAGGGTGGGCGGGTGCCCGGAGCGATCTGGGGGAGGGCAGGAGGGGCGGGGACAGCCGAGGCCGGCCCTGGGAGGATGTCACTCTCCGTGCCCCAGGGCAGAGGCTGGCAGTTTTACACCAGTTCCCGCTGCTCAGGTGCTGACCCGTGTCCCTCTTGGTTCTGCCAGGTGGACACGTGTGCCGTGGCGTGAGGGAGACAGCATGGCTGCAGGCGTGGCTGACCACCTGCCCTTCTTCTTTGGCAACATCACCCGGGAGGAGGCCGAGGATTACCTGGTCCAGGGCGGCATGAGCGACGGGCTCTACCTGCTGCGCCAGAGCCGCAATTACCTGGGTGGCTTCGCCCTGTCGGTGGCGCACGGGCGCAAAGCGCACCACTACACCATCGAGCGGGAGCTGAACGGGACCTACGCCATCGCGGGCGGCAGGGCGCACGCCAGCCCGGCTGAGCTCTGCCTCTACCACTCCCAGGAGTCGGACGGCCTGGTGTGCCTCCTCAAGAAGCCCTTCCACCGGCCGCCCGGGGTGCAGCCCAAGACGGGGCCCTTCGAGGACCTGAAGGAGAACCTCATCCGGGAGTACGTGAAGCAGACCTGGAACCTGCAGGTGAGCCGCCGCGGGCGCAGTCCCACCCTCCTCAGGGCCCCGCCTCGGATAAGCAGCCTGAGCATCCGCTTGGGCCAAAGCCTTCGCCCAGAAGGCAGCTTCCGCCCTGTGCTCACAGCGGGGAGGGTGGCCTCCTCGTGCAGCGATGCGGGTTTCTCCCCCAGGAAACCACGTCACCATTCACGCCGGGCCCTTTCGGAGAGCGTGGCAGGCACCCCGTCAGTTATTTACCCGAGGGGGTCGCACTAGTCAGGATTCTATAGCTCCGTGACCTCTCGCAGAACGTCGGCGTCAGCACACATATTAACTCACGGCTGTGGCTGCGGGCGTTCCTCCTGCCACCGCGCTGCATTTAGCCGGCTCCACTGGTGGACTTCCACTGTTTACAAATCCTGGGTGAGGAGCTTCCCTCGCAGCCATCCTCCGGCTGCGCTGTGTCTGCGGGATGGCTGAGCAGCTGGTTTGCCGCAGCGAAGGGCGTGTGTGTCTGATTTGTGTGTGTGGACAACTTGTCATCCATGAAGGTCCCAGAGGCTGTGACCACTCACACCCACGGCCTCCGGGTCCTCTCTGGACTCGCCACTCCTCGCCAGCCCCCGGCGCCTGCACTCCTCCGACTCATCCGTCCGTGCAGGGACGGCTGCACCGGCTCCCGGACGCGTGGCGTGACTGCTCCCGCTCCGTAAAACTTCCTGTACTAAGTGCCACCCTGCAGGTCACGACCACCCTGCGCCCAGCGTTTTCACTAGCAGGCACTGGGTGTTAGACCTCCCTCTACCCTTACAGTCAGGTGGTCAGAGTCATTGGGGTGTCATTTATACACCCTCTATAGGCACAGTCCTGTGCCTCTGCCTGACACACAGGGTAACGAGGCCCCGTCCAACCGAGATGCGCAGCAGCTCCACTACCATCGAGCGCCCTGCGCCAGCCCCGAAGCCCCGCACCTGATTGCTGTCCCGTAGTTTTGCTGCTTCCGGAACGCCATATAAATGAGCTCACACAGCAGGCAGCCCTGTCAGACCGGCTGCTTTCGCCCGGTGCCGCGTCCTGGCGAGGCAGCCCTGTGGCCCTGGCGAGGGAGGCAGCCCTGTGGCCCTGGCGAGGGAGGCAGCGTGTGGGCCCGGTCAGTTCTCTCCGTCAGGGCTGCGCAGGGCCCGCCCTTCCACTCTGACCTTGACGCGCTTGCCTTGCAGCCTCCCTGGTATGTAACTGACCGCTGCTTTGGTTTTGCATTTCATCTGTGAGGCATGACAGAACTCCCATCCTCACCTGCCCGCTGTCTGCCCTCCTCCCTTCCTTCTCCTAGTTTGGGTTGATTCTATTTTTGCCTTTTGTTTCTTGTGGTTTGTTTTATAACTTCAAATAATCAGACTCTGGTTCTCCATTGACTGCGATGCGCGATATGTGTTTCTCCCCCACTAAGAACAAAGAGGACAGAGCTCCCCCAGGTCAGCCCTCCTGTGTCTGTTCTGTGCCATCATTTCCGCAGCGAGGTGCGCCCTGCAGGACAGGCAGCACTGTGCGCACTGGCCTCGGGGCAGGCAGGAGCGCTGGGCTCCATGCGTCTCCATTGTTCGTAGGTGACTGACGCGGAACACTGTCCTAGACTACTGAGCCAGGGACTGAGCCAGGGACGGGGCTGGGTCATCCCGGCGTTTCCCGGGCTGGTGTGGCCTTCAGAAGGCCAACACGTCTCAGTGTTCTGAAGTCCACTTTGCTGTTTACACCTGGAAGGTATTTGATACTGCGCAGATCTTACCGGCTTTATTTATCGAGGGAGCGCACGCGCACATTCGGTGCGCCTGAGGCCCCTCCTGAGCGCAGCTCTGCCCGCAGGGCCAGGCGCTGGAGCAGGCCATCATCAGCCAGAAGCCGCAGCTGGAGAAGCTCATCGCCACCACCGCCCACGAGAAGATGCCCTGGTTCCACGGGAAGATCTCCCGGGACGAGTCCGAGCAGATTGTCCTGATCGGGTCCAAGACAAACGGAAAGTTTTTGTAAGTACTGCGTCTTTTCCGACACGTGCGGGCTCCGGGGCGTCTCCAGTCTGAGCTGCCCCTTGTCACTCACGTTTGTTTAGCCCAGTCTGACCCCTCAGGGAGCCTCCTCTCGGGCGGGCACTGGGGACAGCATTTAAAGGCTGTTCCTCCGCCTCGGAGCCTGCTCTGGGTGCAAGCTGGGCTGCATGGTGACGCCTGTGGCCAGTAGTTTAATCAGGAGGCAGTCCAGGGCTCGCCAGTCTCAGCCTGCATCTCTGTCTTCCTGGGGACTCCGGGCCGGGAGCGCAGGCTGTGTAGGCCTTTGATCGCCGCCGTCTGGTCTTCGCCTCCTCAGCTCAGGGGGAGGTGGGCGCCCCGATCCTGCTCACTGTTATCCGCAGAGGCCAGGGAACCCTCCGTGTCGGGTCCTGGAGACACAGGCCACCTCGGGCGGGTCCGTGGCCCAGAGAAGGGAAGAAGCTGTCTCGGGCAGGTCCCCCACGCCCCGAGGGGCCTGGCCAAGGCGACTCCGCAGCCTGCTGGCAGGGCCACTCTCCTGTGTGCCCGGCTTAGGGGCCCCCAGAGGTGCTCACTGGGGCTTCGCAGGGCAGGCCCCCCTCACCTGGACAGACACGGCCAGGCAGCCATGAGCAGGTGGGGTCATCCCAGCTGCCTTCGTAAACTTTCCCTCAAAGTACAATGATTTTTAAAGTCTCTGTTTAAAGCATTTTCCTTAGACTTGACCATAAGGCCTCTTACTTAAGAAATGATCTTAAACACATCATCTTATTAAAAGTCCCCTTAAAACCAGCACCGAGAGCCAGGTCGGCGGCAGTGGGGAGCGATGGGAGTGGGTGCGGCGGCCGGCAGGCCCTGTGCGCGAGGCCTTCTCCCGGTGGCACCTGGCCGCACTGCTTCCCGCGGTCTGGACTGTCACCAGCTTCTCAGGAGTAGATTCCAACGCACATGGCAGGGGGCTGTGGGCGTGGCGTTCAGTGTGTTCATCAGCCAAACTGCGTCATCTCAACAGCCAGTCAGGCCTCTGCCTCTCGCTGGTCCGGGCCCTGGCATTTGGGCTCGCAGGACCGGGAGGGCGTGCCCCCGGGGCAGGTGCTGCCGTGGGGAGGCCGTGCCCACCGAGCCTTGAGACGGGTGCGGCAGGACGGCCGGGGTCCGCAGCGGCGGTTCCTCCCCACGGACTCTTCTCGGCCGCATTCACGTTCACCTGAGAGCGTGTCTCCTGCCTCCTTTCAACCATGTAAACTGCGTGTCCCTCTCCGGACCCACATCACTGGTGTCCGTAGCTGTCTGGGGCACGAAATGCCGGCACTGCTCCGGGCACGGTGGAGGCGTGAGCCGCACCAGCACGTGTCTTGTGCAGCCTGCCTCTTAGTGGGAAGTGGACGCGGGGCCTTGAACGGAGCGGCACAGGTGCTGGGGATCGACGCAGGAACGGGGGTGCTGCCAGGTGCCTGCTCCGTCCTGGGCTGGGGGTGAGGAAGGGCCTGTGCGAGGGGACATGAGCAGACCCGAAGGCAGTGGGCCACCCAGCGGGGGTAGCCTGTGGGTGCCCTGAGGCAGGAGCGTGCTGGGGCTCCTGGGTAATGGGAGGTCCGGCTGCGGGCACGTCGGTCTGCCCACGTATGGGCAAGTGTCAGGGAAGATCCAACTAAAGTTCAGTGGGACCTGCCTGGCTGGGCGCAGAGGAGACGCTCCTGTGAGCACCCACAGGTGCCGGCCCAGGTCCCGCCTTGCTGGTGACAGCAGGGACTGGGGCCATGGGTGCCCTGGGCTCCCTGAGGGCTTGCATGATGGCGCACTTGGCCATGTTGAGAAATCAGTCATAGCTCAGGTGTGACCAAAAACCAAATTTGTTAGAAAGGGAAACAAACTTATTTTTCCAAAATTATGAATTCCTTCCCCAAGGGAAGGATCCAAGATCGGTGGGGTTCAAAGCATATACAATTTGGAGACCCACCTTTAAAAAACACAAAACACATTTTTTAGAATAAGAAAAGGATCACAATAAATCATCATTTTAAAGCTGGTAGACGTACACAGTTTAGAAAAACGACGTAAGTTTTACTTACCTGCCTGACACATCTGCTCGCACCTTCCCTTTCCGTACGCGGCCGCCGGTGTTTGCCTCTTCGTCCGGTCATAACTGGCTGCATCATTTCCGCTCACAGGAGAGGAGACCTCCCAGGCCCACGCTCGTCTTGGGGAATGCCGGCACGTTCTTAGGTCTGTTGTCAGCTTTGGAAAGGAAGTTGAGTAGAAGGAAAAGCAGTCTTCTGTGGTTATGATTAAGCATCTTTTACCAATCAGATAAGACCCTAGAGCCATGTGGTCACATTGCTGGGCCTGCTTGGGCCGGAGGCCAGGGGGCAGGGGCAGGCTGTGGTCGGCAGGCCCGGCCCTCCGGCAGGAGTGCCCGTGCGGTGTGCCCAGGGCAGCCCAGGGCCCGGGCTCGGTGCTGCTCCCGGTGCGTGGCCATCTCCTCCGTGCCAGGTGCTGCGCTCTTGGTTTCCTTCCGTAAAATGTTACCATGAAAATGCTCCCCAAACTTCATGTCCTGCAAGAGAAAGAAAAGGAGTTGTCATTTTCTTTGTGATTATACCCAAGTAAATGTTTTATCGTTTGGGGCTGAAGTTCTGACAAATCCAGAGCCGAGTCCCGGGTGCTGACTGCAGGTGTTGTTTTGGAAATGCCTGTGAGTGCCAGGCAGCACTGGCATGGAGTCGGGAAGGGAAGGGGTGGGAGGCGGAGGTCACAGGAGATGTGGGTTCCTGGTCGGGGCAGATGGCAGAACGGAGAGCGGGTGCTGCCATGCAGAGCCTCCTGGGCCACACCGGTGGGCCAGGCACACCTGGGAGACTTGTCAGGTCCTGAGACGGACCCCGATCTCTTGAAGCCCCGGAGTGGGGGCAGTGCAGGGCAGCGGCCCCAAGGGTCCTGCCAGGAGAGGCGGCTGAGAGGCAAGTCAGATCAGGCACCGAAGTCTGGAGAAATGAAGAGGGTGCTGTCCATGCAGTAGCTGAGAGTGTTTGCAGGACAGGGATGTGAGAAACTGAGGCAGAGAGGAAGCCCGGGAGAGTCTGAGTTCCATGATCTGAGAGACCCGTGTTTTGGCAAGTGCAAGGAGGCCAGGCGCTGTGGCCTGCGGCTTCACTGCCCCTACCCCCCTCGGCGGTGCGGGCCTCAGCACGGCGCTGGCCTGTGGTTGCTGCACTCGATGGGCGGGACCCTTAGACACACTCCCTTCCCATCTTCCCAGGGCAGCTCTCCAGTGTGTTAGTTAAAGCGTCCCCGGGGCCTCTGGTCCCGCACACAGAGGCCTCCGCGCAGGGGCCAAGGACAGGTGTGGTTTGCCCTGCAGAGGCATCCGTGGTCGCGTCCCCCGGGGACAGCTGACGGGTCTGCGTGGCCGGCTCTTAAACGCCCTGCGTCTGAAATCCAGGGGCCCTGACCTTTCTGTCCATACTCTAGGGCAGTGGTTGGCAAACTGGGGCTCGCGAGCCACATACGGCTCTTTGGCCCCTTGAGTTTTTAACAAAGGCCAGCTTAGGAGTACCCTAATTAAGTTAATAACAATGTACCTACCTATATAGTTTAAGTTTAAAAAATTTGGCTTTCAAAAGAAATTTCAATCGTTGTACTGTTGATATTTGGCTCTGTTGACTAATGAGTTTGCCGACCACTGCTCTAGGGGAAATCAGCACTTCAGTCTTTGAGCCATGCCTTCTGTGTTAGCTCCCATGACTTCCTCTCCCTCCTTCCTTCCTCCCCGCATCCTTGCCATTCTCTGTCCTTCCACACACACACACACACACTTACTCACCCGCTCATGCCTCCCACTGCGGGGCCCTGTGGGAGGCGCTGCAGTGAAGCAGTGAGCAAGATGCACAGATGGTCCAGTAAGTGCACTCTTCTGTACACACCTGGGGCCTAGAGGTGTCATGGATACAGAACCCCAGTGCCAGGGCTCTCTAAGGAAAAGGCTTGTGACCACCAGAATCAGAGGAGTGCAAATCAGAGCCTTTGTCCAGGACGGACCTGGCTCAGGGACACCGGAGGGCATCCCTGTCCCCCTCGACTATTAGAACAATTCCTTCCCCAACGTCCTCCCCTCCCTCCCCACAGGTGGACTGGATTGCAGGTGGACGCCTCCCTTTGGAATGGATACATAGTGGGAACATTTTTCAGTGCAAGTGCAGCTCAGCGAAAGGTAGCCACAAAGAAGTATTCCCAGTGCGGCACATGTCTCAGGGATGGTTAGACGGCTTGTAAGAACAGATACTTGTACTAGTATTCCCTACGGGCAAGGAAACATGTCAATCAGGATAAAGGATGATGAATGAGAGCTGTACCTCCAGTTGTGTTCCACAAGATGGATACAGAATCCCAACATGATGTGAGCAGTGGTTCTCAACCTTCTGTGTGTGGGGGAACCACTGGAGGGGCTTAAAGGCATAGATTACTGGGTCTGGATTTTAACTCACTAGGTTTGGATTATGGCTCAAGAATTTGCATTTCTAACAAGTTCCCAAGGCATGCTGATGCTGCTGGTCTGGGGACCACATTGAGGCCTGTTGGAGATATCTAGTACCCACTTAAGCGAGGTTAAGAATAATGATCATTTGAGATTTTTCAGAGTTCATTGGGGCGGGGGGGAGGGGGTGACTCTAACCGTATGTGCAACACAACCCAAATTCTGTGTTATTTGATGGGTTGGCATAGATAACCTTAAAATTGCTTCTATTAGTAAAAACTTAAGTGAGATAGTAAGGAAACTCAGGCCATGATGTCCGACAGCCCAAACACTAGCTCTGTGAAGACCACTTAATTCATGTCTCTGTCCTCGGTTTGCTCCATGATAGGATGGGGAAGCTAGTGTTTTAACTGAGTTGTGTTGGGGTTGAATTAGGTAATGTGCATAAGTTTAAGCCAGTGGTGGTCAGGTTTTTGTGCTTCTCACAATTACAGATTCTTTTCTCTCATCATTTCTAGAAAATACTCAGATACTTTTCCTTCATATATGAATTTATATTTTACCATTTATTTCTTCAGAAGCTCTTATTAAAAACACTAGTGGCCTGGTGCATGAAATTCATGCACGGAGGGGGAGGGCTCCCTCAGCCTAGCCTGTACCTTCTCCAATTGGGAACCCCTTGGGGGATGTCCGACTGCTGGTTTAGGCCCAATCCCTGTGAGATTGGGGTGAGATCAGGCAGGCAGAGGCAGTCAGACATCCCTCTTACAATCTGGGACCACTGGCTCCTAACTGCTCACCTGCCTGCCTGCCTGATCGCCCCTAACTACCTCTGCCTGCCTGCCTGATTGCCCCTAAACCCTCTGCCTGCCTCCCTGATCGCCCCTAACTGCCTCTGCCTGCCTGCCTGATCACCCCTAACTGCCTCTGCCTACCTACCTGATCGCCCCTAACTGCCCTCTCCTGCCAGCCTGATCTCGCCCCCAACTGCCCTACTCTGCTGGCCAATTTGGTTCTGATTGGTTGGTTTCTATGCTAGTCAGCGTCAAAAGGTCTGCCTTCTAGGCAGCCATTGGCTCCTCACAGTTGACCCAGATTTGGTTCTGATTGGTTAGTTTCTATGCCAGTCAGTGTCAAAAGCTCCTCCTCCTAGGCAGCCATTGGCTCCTCACAGTTGACCCAGATTTGTTTCTCATTGATCAGTTTCTATGCCAGTCAGCATCAAAAGCTCCGCCTCCTAGGCAGCCATTGGCTCCTCAAGTTGACCCAGATTTGGTTCTTTCTTTTTTTTGGGGGGTGGGGCAGGGGAGAGTGGGCTGTTTATTAAGTGGTTATCACAGGGGTCAGACCACATAAGTGGTGTCAGCCCCGGGAAGGTGACCTGTCAATGTTGATCACAAAGCCCCCAAGGCTGGTCCTGGGGAGCCCCAAGGTCAGAAATGAAACTGAAAGGCCTCAGTCACATGCTGCTTCCAGGCGTCCAGGCCAGCAGCAGGGAGGAAATGCCCATGAGGTGCAGGTCTCCCCATAGGACACCACCGAGGTCTGGTAGGACACCAACTGTATGCCTGCCTCTGCCAGGAGCCCAATCATGATAGGCAGCATGGCAGGGTTGGAGGGCTGAGCCCAGAACAGGAGCAGGGGCAGACGCCTGTGGAGAGGCACTTCTGGTCTGAAGGCAGCTCTGTTGAGTGCCTGCAGCACAGGTGTGGTGCCCTGGACAAAGCCCACAGCATGGTAGGGGGCACCTGCCAGGGCCACACACAGGAGGCCTTCCCCACATCCTTACTCCCCTGGCACAGTGGAGTTATGGGAGGTGGTTACATTGAGGCCAGCCTCCTTCACCAGCAGCTTGGCGTTCACCAAGTTCACATCCGCATGATTAGAAGTGTCTTTGAGGAGGCCGACAATGACTGCAGGCTCAGGCAGTTCCCAGCATTCTTCAAGGATAAGCCCTGCATTACCGCCTGGATGGTCCCTTTGGGGAACCCTGCCCAGGCTCGCATAAGAGTCCCCAGAGCTTCTGCCAGACTGATCCAAGGTTTGGTGTGCGTAGAAAAGGTGCTGGTAAGGGCCTGGGCATTCACGACCCCTGCGAGGGCTCTCCCCTTCACCATGTCCACGAACTGGACAGCGATCTCCTCCCCACAGCGGCTCTGGGCCTCCTTGGTGCTGACGCCCAGGTGGGGGCAGCTGATGACGTTCTCGTGGTCCACCAAGGCACGGTCCCGAGGCGGCTCCTCCGGGAACACATCCAGCACTGCGCCCGAACACTGCAGGACCCGGAGCAGGGCGCCCTCATCCATGATCCCTCTGCGGGCGCAGTTCACCATGCGCACGCCCTTCTTGCACAGGGCGAAGGTGCTGTCGTTCAGCAGGCCTGTCGTGGAGGGCAGGAGAGGGGTGTGCACAGTGATGAAGTCACAGAGGAGCCAGATCTCCTTCAGGGGCAGCTGTTGAACGCCGAAGGAGGCCTAGACCGCTGGTGAGATGATGGGGTCGTACCCTACAGTCTTCATCCCAAAGGACTGCATCCGGACGGCCACCTCTCTCCCGATCCTCCCCAGGCCAAGAATTCCCAGGGTCTTTCCATTCAACTCGGTCCCCATGAACTTATTTCGGTCCCATTTGACATCCTTCATCGAAGCCGTTGCCTGGGGAATCTGCCTGGCCAGACACATGATCATTCCACAGGTGAGCTCTGCAGCACTAAGACTGTTCCCATTGGGCGTGTTCATGACCAGGATGCCCTTCCTCATGGCGGCCTCCAGATCCATGTTGTACACGCCGGTGCTGGCCCTGCCCACCACCTGGAGCTTCTCTGATGCATTGATGACATCCACGGTCACCTTGGTGGCCGAGCGGAGGATAAGGCCTTCACAGTCCTGCAGCTCGGCTATCAGCTCCTCTTTGCTCAGGTTCTGCTTCTCCACCAACCTCCATCTTGCAGGATCTTCGGCAGCAAGGGTCCAGGCTGTCACTGATGAGCACTTTCTGTAGATTTGCAAAGTCCATTGCTGGAGCCAGCCTCGGGATCCATTGCTCTCTCTGGACAGAAACACCTCTAAGCCCCCAGATTTGGTTCTGATTGGTCAATTTCTGTGCCAGTCAGCGTCTCTGGGCCTATCATCGGGGCCTGATCAGAAAGTGGGGGCTGATCAGCAGCCCCGGTGGAGTCCTGGAGAGAAATGGAGGCACGGCTGCTGGCCAGACTGGGAGAGAAAGAGAGAGGCAAGTGCTGGTCAAAAACTGCCACAAAGGCAACGGATCAGTCCCTACTTCTCTCTTCAGGCCTCTCTCAAGTCCAGGGGGGTGTAAATCTCCGTCTCTCCTGCTCTCTTCCTCTCCCTGTGCCCTCTCATAACTCATGTTTCCTGAAGTTTTGGGTGACCTTTTAGTGCCCGTACTTGATCACTATTCATCTGTGGGGACCTGGCATATCCTACCGGGGAACGCTGTTCTCCAGAGCTGACGAGGTTCCCTCCTCCACAGGTCTGTGCTCTAATGCGGGGCTCTCGGCCTGTCCCCTGGCTGATGGCCCAGGTGCTGGCCCTCTGTCCACTGCAGTGCTAATATTGGGCATGGCCCTTGGGCCAAACTCACATTTTTTTTTGCTACTTGCCACTCACTTCTCACTGCTCAAATTTCAACTCACTTTTTGCTATATCCTTAAATTTCAAAAGCAAATGTGGGTTTAGAAAAATTTTATCCTTGCTCATTGATGAACAGAACAGCATGTGGCTGTCTTGAGCCTCAGATGTGAAAATCAAAGCTTGACCCTATCAGCACCGTCACGTGCCACTATCGTTGGTCAAAGGCCACCATTTCACGTGACAGGTGTGGCTGTGCGTGCAGGCTGGCATCAGCAGTCCCGAACTGTCTGAAGTAAAACGGTCAAAGCGGGTGGTGGACGGATGTCAGTATCAGTTCATCAGTCCGACCAAGGTCCCCACAAAGCTGACAGAGAAGACTGACCCGGTCCCCCCTGGTGAACCCGCGCACAGCGGGAGGGAGCGGGGCTGTGGCACAGCCTTTGGAAGGCAGCCGTGGGGGAGAAGCTGGCCCGGCCAGGCGTGGGCTGTGCTCTGCCCTGTCCTCTGTCACATGGAAAGCGCGTGCGCCTGCACTTGGCGATGGTGCAAGGCCGTTGCACCGAGATGTTGCATTTCTTATGCCTTCTGTGTCGTTAGGGCTGTGCCTCCCCTGAGTTGGGGCTCTCCTCACACCAGCCTGCTCACTGCCCAGCAGGCCACTCCTACACGCTCCGGCCCGGCTCCCACGCTGACTCCCTGAGAAGGCGCTGCTGGGCCCCCTGTGGCAATATTTGACCGCCTGATGCCGTGTTGGGCCTGGATGGGAGGGTGGAAGCTGCCGTGGGCTCCCTGCTTCTGTCTGCACAGACCACGGTGGCCATCATCGCAGGCACACTGCCCGTCCCAGGCGCCTCCTTCCCCTCCAGCCAGCCACGCTCTGCTCTGCCACGCACAATGGGAAGGAGAATAGGAGTGCCTGGTGGGCTGGGGTGGGCCCCGCTATTCTGCTCTGTCAGCAGCAGACACTGAAATGCCATGGGACCTTGGTGGGTAGAGACAGCCTTAAGGGTCCCCTGCCTCCGGGGTCCTCCCTCCCGCAGTGTCTGGGCATCACCAGGGCGCGTTCTCTCCGATAGAGGAGGGCCTCGGAGTCAGCCCTCCTTGCAGAACCGGCCTTGCTCCCACCTCCCCTGCCCATCACAGAGCCTGCGACTGCGCCTTGGGGGAGGGAGCTTCCTGCCTCCCTCCGAGCAGAGTGTTCATCCTGCATGACACCAAGACAGGCCCCAGCCAGTCAGGCCCTGCACAGCCCGCTCCAGTTCAAAGCGGTGACCCCAGAACACAAGGCTGTCGTGAGCGTGGCTCTCCCAGGAGACGCGTGGAGAAAAGCACCCGAGGGTTTCCGTGGACACGTATGCCCGAGGGCTCGGCACTGAGGCTGGAGGTGGCATCCTGAGCGTCCCTTCCCTGGCGCCTGTGTGGCACACGTGTGGCACACGCGGTGGGTGTGGGCGCAGCGCACTCTCCTGAGGAGCGGGGCCGTGAGAGCCACCGCAGCTTCCGAGCCAGTGTTTCCCATCTTTTAGATTAAAACAGCCAGGACCTGCCCCGCAGCAGGCACCTCCCCATTGCTGGCCGTTAATGTCCCCAGCCTCTGGTCTGTGCCGCCTCCAGCTGCTGGGCCTGTGGGTTTCCCTTCTGTGCCCTCGCTTCCTGCCAGCTGCGGCCGCCCAGGCTGCAGGGCCACGCCGGCCAGGCCTGGTCCTCACAGCTGCTCCAGGCTGTGGTCGCGCTGTGTCCTGGGCCCGGCACAGGCCGTGTGGCTGGAGTTTGGGCGAGACCGTCCTGGGCCCTGTGCCCTGCGGAGCCTCAAGGAAAGGATGCCTCCCAGCAGCCACTGGTCCACAAGCAGAAAGCACCCGCTCCCCCTTGCACAGCTCTTCATCCTGTTTCACAATGAAATGTCACCCAGGAGCGTGGGCCCCTCCGTGTGCCTTTGTGAGCCAGCACCGAGCCAGCACCGAGCCAGCACCGCCGAGTCAGGACAGGAGCACCACATCACAGCAGGTCCTGCTCACACCCCGCCACTCCGGGGCTCGTGTCCAGCAGGCCTTCTGTCTTCTTCCTGGGTTTCACTTTTTTTTTTTTATTTCACCACCTGAGACCAGTGCACCCTCTGGGCTGCGGGGGAGCTGGGTGCGTGTGGCGCCGGGAGAGCCGCGCCGAGCGCCTGTGCTGGTCCTGCTGCTCTGCTCTGTCTGTGTGTGAGCGCCCACGGGTGTTTGCTCCCGCTGCCGTTGGGGTCAGTGAGCGGCTTCTGAGGACTGCAGGCACTTGTGGGGTGCAGAGTGCAGACCCGGCAGGGACTGCTGGCTCAGGATGAGTAGGTTCGATCTCAGTAGAAAATGCCCGTTTTCCAAAATGGCTAGATTCACACGCCCTCCAGCAGGACACCACGGAGCTGGCGGCCCCATTCTCAGCAGCACTTAGTATGATCGAGCCTTTGAGCGTTTGCCTGTTGGAACGGTGTGCCTGGGTCCATTTCTTTATTGTGGTCTTAATTAGCATTTCCCAGAGCTCTAGCGAGGTGACTGCACTCTGTCCCTGGGCAACCTGTGATCCTCTGTCTCAGTTTAAGAGGGAGTCCATCAAGACACAAGGCCAGGGGGAGATGGGACATAAGCCTGGAGACCAGAGCTCAGAGCCCGTGTACTATTCCAGGACGCCGAGGTCAAAGGGCAGGGATGTTGGGAGTGGCCCGTGGACACTGGGCTCCCACTGCTGTCACACTGGGCGCATATGTTCTCAATGCTTACTAGTAGTCTTAGCAGTTGATGTAGCTCCTTAGACCGCCCAGCTCTCCTGCTTGTTCACACTAATCTACACTAACAAAGGAAAAATATGCAAATTGACCATGCCTTCACGACGCCCACCAGCCAATCAGGAGTGAGTATGCAAATTAACCCAACAAAGATGGTGGGTTAATTTGCATATGCAGGCACCGAATGGCCGGTGGTGGGACACTTGCATCGTCGCCATGACGTTCCGCACTGCCTCAGACACTCTGGGCCTCAGGACAGCGTGGGAAGGTGGAAAGACGGCTCCGGGCTAGAGCAAAGGCGGTGCCGGCAGCCAAGGGAAGGAAGCCCATTCTTGCACGAATCTTTGTGCATCAGGCCTCTAGTGCTTATATAATAAACAGAAATAGCCGGTGCTGTGCGCCACATGTGAAGTGGGCTCGTTCTCCCCCATGTGACAGCCTGTTCGGTCTTTTCTGTGTGGTTGGTTCGTAGTTTGACAACAACCATCTGGCCTCCATGGGCCACGGGCCACTCAGGGTCCTGGGCTGGCGAGGGGGCAGGAAGGGCTGTCCCTCCACCTGCACCAGCCGCCGAGCCGCAGGCGTGGCGGGAGCCCATCCATCACGCACAGCCCAGCAGGACTGGAGAGCTTTATTTTTTAACCAGTTCCACCCCACACACCACAGCTCAGCTCTCAAGTCTTGGGTTAGCTTTTGAGAAGAATCTATAGGAGCGACGACGGGAAAATATGGCCATGACTGTTTCCAATGCCTACCTCATGGGGTGACCGCTCACAGCTGGGAGGAGGCATCACAAATGTCCCCCAAACATAGAAGGCCAGGCAGGTGGGCACATGGGAGCTCTCCCAGGATGCAGTGCACATGGGCCCTGAGCGTTGGGGCCTCAGTCCCCTCATTGTAGGAAATGCCAGGACTGCCCAGCTGTCCAGCACGTCTGGACTCACCCCTCTCCGCTCTCATGACCCAACAGGCTCCAGCTGCTAGAAGGGGAGAATGGGCTGAGAGCGGGGTGGCTAAGCAGCTCAGTTGGGGAGGTCCCGCCCATCCCGTTCCTCTGCAGCCCCCCCGGCCTTCCCAGGGGGCTCGCCCCGCTGTGGGCAGAAGCCCCCCTCTCGTGCACTGCATGAGGGAAGGGGTCACCCAGTGACCCCCACCAGGATGCGGAAGCAGAACAGGGCAGTCCCTGATTTTGCCGGTCACTCCCACCCACAGTGGGTGACCTTCCCTTCTCCCGGGGTTCCTCTCACTGCGTCCTGTGCAACAACCATGAAGTCCCTCCTGCAGAAGGGAGAGCGTGAGCCACCCTGGGGGTGGCCCCCAAGTTCCCAGCAAGATGTGCATCACCCCCAGCCTGTGCCGAGCTGGTGGGAGCGGCGGCTGGGCCTCTGCCCTCAGTAGAGAGAGGAGGTGGTGGAAGGCTGAAGCCCTGCCCGCCTCGGGGCCTGTGGGTCTCAGAGCTGGAGCCTGAGCGGCTCTGCGCCCAGGGAACCGCAGCCTCTCTGATGCCCAGCCGGGTCCAGCCCAGGCCCGGGACGTCTTCGTCACAAGCTCGTGGTGTCACGGAGCTCTGTGTGGCCCTCCCTGGGCACGGTGGGCAAAGCCCTTGAGCCTGAGGTGGGGGCGCTGTGGCCGGCAGCCGGCCCGGGGCACTTTTCCTGCCAGGGGTGGGGTCGGGGTCAGGAGTGACTGGCTCTTCCTGTCTTCCAGGATCAGGGCCCGGGACAACAACGGGTCCTACGCCCTGTGCCTGCTGCATGAGGGCAGAGTGCTGCACTACCGCATCGACAAGGACAAGACGGGGAAGCTCTCCATCCCCGACGGGAAGAAGTTTGATACGCTCTGGCAGGTACCCGTCCATCCCGGCAGTGAGGGAACCGCCCCAGAGCCTGCGAGGAAGCCCCCGGGGGTCCCTGCCCGAGACCTGCCCAGCCAGGGCCTGCTCCCAGCTCCAGGGGCCAAGCACCAACACCCAAGTATGGGAAGCGCTGGTCTAGGGTCCTCCTGAGGTTCAGGCGGCTCCAGAGGTTCTGTAGCTTCTCCGGGCCCCGCCAGGACTGGGAACCTCCGGCGGCGCTCTGGGCTGTGTGCGTGCAGCTGGGAGGCACTGCGGGGAGAAAACAGCCGTGAAGACAGATACACACAAATACAGCGTGCTTGGCGGGGAGGAGGGATGGAGGTGGCCGACCAGACGTGTTTGAGTTGGGAGAGGCTGAGTTGAATGTAAGATGTCAGTGCCGTTCTTGCTTCAAAGTGAGCCTCCATTGAAATGAAGAGCCTCAGACAGTGAGGCAGCATCTCTGTGCCGGCCACCGCCTGCGGGCTGTCATCGCTCATGGCCGAGTTCAGTCCTGGCCGGCTGCCGGCAACCCTAAGCACTCGCCATGCGGGGCTTGCTCAGGCGCAGTGAGCACTGACCCCGCTCGCCGCTGTGTTCAGGGCTGCCATGGGCTTGCCTAGCTTGCCTTTATTTTAAATCACAGCCGTGGGAAGGGATGACGGCACTGCACGTGTGATTTTAGCAAAGCATGTGGGGAGATACCGAGAGGCCAGGCTCTGCCGCCCGGAGCAGCAGCTGCGTGCGCTCCTGTGGGTGAGGGATGTGAGCAAACAGCTGCTCCCAGGCCTGGCCAGGAGTCTCGTGTGGGAACAGCAACCAGAGGTCCCAACTCAGAATCCTGCCTCTAAATACTGAGACCGGGACCCTCCTGACCTCAGTGCACTTACAGTACCACCACCTCGGGTGTTGGGCCGAATGCTGTGATTAGAAAAAGAAACGCTTCTTTTCCAAACGCTGGGTGTTACACTATCCATGTCATTTATGACATTGACCTTGTCTTTTGGTTTGTAGCTCATTAGCATATGACTCATTCTTGACCATTTTAAGGTATATTTTATTTTATTTTATGCTTTATTTTCATGGTATATTTTATTTTATGCTTTATTTTAACGGTATCACTTTGAAAGAGCATTTAGCCTATCAAGTAGTCCACTGCAAATTAAAGAGATGAGTGGAGTTCTGCCTGGCGGTATTCATTTTCCACCAGAGTCTCTTGATTCCACGCGATGTCGGGCATGTGACTGCTTTCCCCTGCACGTCCCCTCAGTTTCAGAGTCCGTCGCTGCCACAGTGCTGAACAGCTCGCTTGTTGGGAAGACCCTTCCCGAGATGCTGTCCCATGTTTATGGATTTCTCTGGCATAGTATAGTATTCAGCCCTAATTAATCCCTCCCATTGTCTATTGTCTAGCCACCGTGTTTAAGAAAGACCTGCCTTTGTTTTTATAGGTGTGATTCCATGGGTTTTCTCCATAGCAATGTAAGGTGCCTCTGTGCCAGCCCCACCCAGGTGGCCGCGCTGTTTCTGTTGGTAATTCCTACACTAGTACTCCCGACTGCAGCGCAGGAGTCAGCAAGCAGGAGCCGAAGCTGGTCCCCGGCCTGGCTTGGTGCAGTCCCTGATGCAAGTGGCTATTGCACTTTAGAGGATTGTTTTAAATTGTGACCGAGATGGCATGTGGCCTGAAAAAAAAAAACAGAAATATCACTATCTCGCCCTTGACGAGAAATGTTTGCAGACCCCTGCCCAAGGGGGAAGTCCCTACGGGTCCACCCACCCCAGCCTCCCTTGTAGAATAGGTTGTCTGAAAACACAGTGACGCTGGAGAGATGGCGGGATGTCTCCCTTGTTTTAGGGAACCTCAACACTCCTGGCCTGAGAACACACCACTGCACTTAACAGACAGGGGGCGCTCTGAGGTCCTCCCAGCAGCAGGTGAGGGCTGATCAGATTGAAGCGTGCATTAGGAGGGTAGATTCCATGTTGTGTTCTTACCACAATAGTTAACATTTTGAAAAAGAATGTCACCTGGAAGGATAAAATATATTCATTCAACAAACATTCACACAAGTGGGTAAGTTTGAGGACTGGAAAGGTACCAATAAACAGACAGATATGAATATTTTAGCTTGTCTGAAGAGAAAATATCTGTTATGAGAAAAGAAAAGGTGAAATATAAGGAAGGACTGTCTTTTTCTTTAAGATTTTTTTATTGATTTTTAGAGAGAGAGCAAGGGGGAGAGAGAAACATTGAGGTGAGAGCGGAACATCGATCTGTATCCTGCTCACCGCCCCTTCCCCCTTTGGATCAAGCCCACAACCCAGGCCTGTGCCCTGACCTGGAATCAAACCACCAACCTTCCGGTCCACGGGATGATGCTTAACCCACTGAGCCACACAGGCCAGGGCTCAGGGCTGTCTTACTGCATAGTTTTGATAAGATAAAAATAAATCCATTTGCATGAATTTACTTTTAATGTAGAAATTAGACATCATAATCATAGTTTTCTGGGAACCATTAGCCAAAGATGCCCAGGTCCTGTGAATATAAGGTTATTTTCCAAAAGGCCACCTTTCCCCATGTCCCGGCTCCTGTCACCTGTACTGTGGTGGCTTCTCTCTGAAACTTTTGGGCGGAATGACTTGGTCCCTCCGAAGTCTTGGCCCACAGCACTGTTAACAGCAGTCCTCACTATTTCTCTATCCACCAAGGAAGGAAGCACTTCAGGGCAGGAACAGGGTGTCCACTCACATCGTCTACCCCGTCCTCTCTCAGGGCCTGGCGAAGCCGTGCTGGCAGAAGGGCTGACTGCTGAGCTTACATCACCCAGATGTAGAGCATGTGAGCAAATCCTGGTATGGAACTTACTACCAGAGAGAGAGAGAGAGAGAGAGAGAGAGAGAGAGAGAAAGAGAGAGAGAGGAGATCCCGACGGGAGGCGGCCTGTGGACATCTGTCCTGGTCTGAGGGTGGGAGGAGAGAGACACGGGAGGGTCAGGCAGACACGCCAAGGAAGTGAAGGGTTGTCTTTGGATCACATTTTTTTTTTAAAATATATCTTATTGACTTTTTACAGAGAGGAAGAGAGAGGGATAGAGAGTTAGAAGCATCGACCAGCTGCCTCCCGCACACCCACCACTGGGGATGTGCCCGCAACCAAGGTACATGCCCTTGACCGGAATCGAACCTGGGACCTTTCAGTCCGCAGGCCGACGCTCTATCCACTCAGCCAAACCGGTTTTGGCTGGATCACTTTTAAAGTCTGAGAGGGGAGCTAGCTGCTCCAGGTTCGACTCCCTTTCCTCCACCTCAGTGCACTTTCTTACCTCTTCTCTTCCAGCTGGTCGAACATTATTCTTATAAACCAGATGGTTTGCTACGAGTCCTTACAGTTCCATGTCAAAAAATCGGCGGGCAAGCGGGTGAGTGACGAAGACATTGGGATTTCCATCTTTTAGATAATAATGATAATGCCATAATCACCAGCCGTGTTTCAGATTCCACCTTTGCAAAGTCAAGGAGGATGAGGCTTTGTTTTTACTGAGTGATTGATTAAAAATGTCAGATTTCTCCCACTTTACATATATCATTGATTAAACAATAGAGAATACCTTTAACTTTAAAAAACTAGTGCTAATCGCAGGGGTGAGATGTGGAATGGAGATAGTATGAGGAGTGTGTGCAGACGCCGCATGCTCCCCAGCAGCCGCGCTTTGCGGTCGAGGCCTGGTCTCGGAGGGGGTCCTGGTGCTTCGGGCGAGCAGTAACCATCCCCTTCCTTGCCAGGAAATGTGAATTTTGGAGGCCGCCCACAGCCCCACGGTGCCAGCCCTGCGGTAAGTGTTCCTGGGAATTCCACGGCGGGACGCGGGGCAGGGAGGTCAGGAAAGGCACGCTGGGCTCCCAGGAGCCTGTAACCATGGTTTCCATTACGCTTGGTGAACGCACTGCTGGTGTCCGCTAGGTCAGCCCAGTCCCAGGCTAGCCAAGTTAACGTTTTGGGGGTTAAATTCTCTCCATTTCCTAAAGGTATAAAAACGACCATGAAGCCCGGTGTTAAATCAGAAATATGCCTCCCGGCAGATTTGAGAAATGGTGACATGCTGTTCAGGCTCAGTCTGAGCCGTCTATGGGCCCACGGCACGACCCGCACGGCGGGCGGAACACGCCGGGTACAGGACGTCTCCGTGTGCTGTGGCCGATCCGTCGGGTTCCGTCAGCCAGGACAGTGTTAGGGGAGGCAGGCCCTGCCCGAGGCTGCTCGCCCGGACCTCCGAGGAAGGCCGAGGGGCAGTGCTGGATGGTCAGTGAGGAGCCTCAGAGCAGCGGGGATGCCACCACGGGGCCAGAACCCACCTCCCTCCATGCCAGGAGGAGGTGAGAAGGTGGCCTGTCCATACTTCTCATGGGTTTGTCCGAAATGTGCCGGACGCCCCCAAAGAGAGCGAATTCCAGACTGCTAGGAGCCGACACGGTTTCTCACTCAGCGTGAACCGGCTCCTGCTCCCTTTGGAGTGGGCCTTTGGTTCCCCCCATGTCATCTGGGAAGTGTAAAAATTGCCCAGTGCAAGCTATGCGCCCGCACCTCACTGGTTTTCTGCTCACCCTTAAACGCCCGCAGCAAGCGGCGTGCACTCCGGGCAGCACTGGCCGCCAGGGGGGCCTGGGATTCGCTGAGTGTCAGAGAACTCCAGGGGCAGCGTCTGAGGTAGAGCACCTTTGAGGGTCATTGTAGTCTGCCTTCTCGGCGGCTCCTGGCCAGTCAGCTCCACTTGCCCACGTGTGCTCCGTGAGACCGGGCCCTTCCTCCAGGGCGGATGGCGCTGGAACTCAGAACCCAAGCCCTCTGTTAGCCGTGGTCACCAACGGCTTCAGAGCCAGGTGCTCGGAACGGCTGCTTACTGACTGATGCTCAGAAGGAGGGTGCACAGCCGTGTTCCCGCGGTGACCTCCCCCCCCCCCTCCCCCGCCGCCCGAGGAGGAGCGCAGTGGCTGGCAGGGGCGCCCTCACTCTCTGGGTGATTGGCCTGCAGCCTGCAGCGTCACAGCTCCCTGAACACGGGCAGTTTCATGAACAGCCCCGATTGTGTAGCCTTTTGTGGAAAATGGCCCCCAAGCGATGTCCAGGTCCTTAGCTCGGGCGCCCAGCTCCCCTCGCAGAATTCCTCATGGTCAGGAGCGGGTCACGCGGCACAAGCCGGAGGCTCTGGCTTTGTGGTTGGAGAGCGAGTTAGAGCAGCGTGTTGTGACCATCGGCTGTCTTCTGTTCTCACACCCTGACTCTCCCTCTTCGCTGTTACGGTTTCTAGGCTTGGACAGCAGGTGGAATAATCTCCAGGATCAAATCCTACTCCTTCCCCAAGCCCGGCCACAGAAAGGTACTCACGCGTCCCCGCTGGCTGCCCCGGCTGAGTGGTCGGACCGACCGGCGCTTGGCAACGCGCGTGGCCCCTGCCCCCTGCTGTGGGTGCCGCTGGCCCGCTCTGTGCGCCTCCGCCCTCCTGCTGCTCGGGCCCGCGTCTCTCTGCCGAGGGTGGCCTTCACGGGCAGCCCAGCTGGGCTCGCACTGTGCTTGCCACGCAGGTCCTGGCCCCGCTGCTGCGAAGCCCTCGCTGTGCGCGCTGCCTCTGCTATCGTGTGCCCGCAGCCACGGGTCAGCGGGACAGGTGGGAGCTGATTCTCAGACTGGAAAGTCTTTGCCACGTGAGCCGGTTCGGTCAGCTGCAGGAAGCCCATGCGGAGTGTCTGGGGACGGGTGGCACAAGCGCATGCAGACAGCAGGAGCCGGGTTGGCGCGTGCGGCCCAGCGGGGCCTGCGCTGCGTGCTTCATAGATCCCAGGGCCTCCACGGCTCAGGCGGCGCGTTCCCAACGCGGAGCTTTAAATATGACATGGATAAAGACGAGGTGACATTGAAGGGTTAGGAACACCAATTTTGTTTGAGGCACTAAGATTGCCATATATTTTTATATTTTTATATTTTGCTATACGATTGAATAATGAGGGAAATAAAAAGTTCCTTTTTAATGACTTTTATTTATAATGAATCACCTCCCTCAAAACCCATATATCATGTATATGGATTTATTTTTTCCCTTTTCCTATTTTTACCATTGGTGGTGTAAAGTGATTCTTTTACTAATAATTCTTTCCATTTTCAGTTGGTATTTTTCCAAACATTTCAGCATACCCCTGGGCACCAACTCATGAAGCAGGTTGCCTAAAGTGCTTAAGGGAAACAGATGAAAAGCACAGATGCCCTGAGACTGTATTCAGTGAAAGCTTTCCAAGTGGCAGCCATGCTCAATGCCTTCTCAGCCTGGTTGGCCATTGAGGCAGGCCACACGGCAGGGGTGGCGGTGGTGCTTGAGGGGGAAGTAATGTGATACACCTGAGCAGAATAACTTTATTGTCAGGCCCCGGGCAGTGTAGGTCAGCCATGGAAATGCCAGCTCTGATGGCATCGCTCTCGGGGGTGACAGGGCGGGCTGCCCCTGCCAGGAGCTGGGACCAGGCCTCAGGAGCACACCCTCTCGTAGTTCCTTTTGCCCCACAATCAGGTGTCCGCTTCCAGGTCAGGCCCAGGAGGTGACTGAGCCCTGGCCTTGGAGAGGTCAGCATTCCCCGCGATGCCAGGCTGTTCTCCACAGCTGCGCCTTCCGGCCCGCCCGGCCCTGGGCCCGGCGCCTTCGCCCCTTCTCCTCGGAGAGGCTCCCCTCAGTGCCAGGCTGGTGCCCGTCAGCCGAGGTGACGCCAGTGTGTTCTGACTTAGGGTGCCTTTCAGTCGTGAATCATCCTTTTAACGTTATGATTATAAATTCCGGTCTAATCAGTGGCGTCCCGCCATGGGGTGGCAACCAAACTGGAGTTCATCAGATGCTGCTTGGACCGATGACTCGGGCAGGACACGCCGTGTGCCCGGCGTCCCGTCCACAGACCCAGAAGCCCTGCCGCCCGAGACCCCTCCGCTCACAGGGTCTGCCTGGCAGCCCTGCGGGAGCCCCTGGCAACCTGGACCCCCCTCCAACTCCCCCCTCGTTCATTCACCACTCGCTTCATAACGGCCCCAGCCCGGAGCCCAGAGGGGGCACACTCCCTGCAGACCCGCAGACCACACTCCACGCTCACCCCGTCCTGTGGTTTCCAGGTGTATCCAACCGAGTTCAGCCGGGGCGCGTGACCATGCGAACACTTATGTGTGAAAGAGACACACCCTCACACACACATATAGGTACCTCCATAATCACGCATGCACATGCATAGTGTCTGCACACATGTATATGCATATGCACCCCCACACACGTGCCCATCTAACCCAGGCCGTGCCTTACACAGTTGCAGGGGCTGGATAAGCAGGCCGCCGGGCAGGACAGGAAGGAGCTGCTCGGGCACAACACGCTGTCACCACGGCCAGGGGTCAGTCATGGCCCCGCCCGCCTTTTTCTCTCTCGGGAAAGTCTCAGCTCTCTTCTCAGGCCCCTGGACTGGTTGAACCAGGCCACCCGGGATGATCTCTCCCGCTTAATAAGCTAATTAGGGGCGTTACATCTGCAAAACGGCTCCCGCGTGTGGAGACCTGGTGACTCAGCCGGGCTGACAGCCAGAAAGCAGGCCGCAGCCGCCGGCTCGCGAGGGGCCAAGCCCCCCACCCGGCGCGGTGCCCGCGGAAGCAGCTCCGCTCACTCACACAAAATCCAGAAAATAACTTTTAATAGATCTTTAGACTAAGGAGAACATGTCTAAAGTAAGTTGAAGGAAATATTCGTAAGGCTACCTAACAATAAAGAACCATGGATAAGAACCATAACACCATCAAAAGAGAAATAATAAACTGGGAGTATTAGTAATAACAATACATACAAGATTACTGTCTTAATATATAAATTAAGTCTATGAATCACTACAGGTTTTAACTATCTAACTGGAGACTGGCAGAGGATGTCAGTAGGCTGGTTTTAGTAAAGCAAATATAAGTATCCCTTAAACGCAGGCGGGGATGTTGCATTTTGTAATGAGATGCAAGTTAGACCTGGAGTATTCCGTGTCCACCTGTGAAACGGGCCCAGATAAGCACGCCTGGTGACAGGGTGGGGCGAAGGAGTGAGAAGTAAGCACGCTCACGCTTCGCTGAAGTGTGAAATGATACAATCTCTCAGGAAGGCGTTTTCTCAACACCCGCCAGAGTTAAAGCAGGATTTCATTTCTAAGTATTCATACACATATTCTTGCACTTATATGAAGGTGTTTATTGCAACATTGCATAATTGACAATCTGGAAATAACTTAAAGTCTATCAATGGAAAATACATAAAATCATTTACAATAATGTGCATACTGTGAGAGGCGGCTGGGATCGAAAGTTGTTTCCAAAATCTAATGTTAATTGCAAATAGCAACATCATACACATATGTTTGTGCTGATATGGCATAGAATATTCTGGAAGAATACAGGAAATAGCTGCTTTGGGAGAAGCAGACGGTGCCAAGGAGACCCACTTCTCGTTGTACACCCTGTTGTGCATTTCTTTTTTAAAAATATATTTTTATTGATTTGAGAGAGGAAGGGAGAGGGAGAGGGAGATAGAAACGTCAATGATGAGAGAGAATCATGGATTGGCTGCCTCCTGCACACCCCCCACTGGGGATTGAGCCTGCAATCCAGGCATGTGCCCTTGACCAGAATCGGACCCGGGACCCTTCAGTCTGCAGGCCGACGCTCTATCCACTGAGCCCAACCAGCTAGGGCCTGTTGTGCATTTCTAAACTTGCACCTATTAAAGTTACTTCATCAATTTTTAAAAGAATTAAACATTGGGAAATAATTACTCTGATTAATACTGTGAAACTACTTTTCTTGGCCAAAAAGAAGGCTTATTTAAATTTATAACAACTTTGAAGTGTGCATTGAATTTTCATAGATGCCAAAAATATCAATAGTTAATTGATAAAAGAATTGTGAGATTTAAACTGTAGATTGAAAACATTTTAATTGCTCATAAGAAATATTTTAGGAGAACTAATATTTATGTTTTCACAAATACAAGGGGATTTTCCATTATCAGTTATGAGAAAAGACTACAGGGAATTATTTCAAATATTTCAGTTGTTTAGCTAAGGTGTAAATAACTTCCTTGAATTTGTTAATTTGATCAATATAAATAGTTTTTAATAATTCAAGCACAAAAAAGGTGGATGTTAAAGCTTGAATTAAATCTAGCATGTGGGTAGTTAATGAAAAGTATTTTGACTTGAAGATGATTATTAATCAAATAATTTTAAAGTTTATAATAAAAACTTAAGGGCAGATGTAGTTTAAACATTTTGTTAGATATTAGTAACATTTCAGTACTTTAAAATGTAACAGGATTTAGCTAAAGAACACAGGTGTGACTCCCCTCTGCCCGCCCCGCGGTGGGCCTGGCGTGATGAACCCTCCCGGTGGTCCTGGCACCTGGGTGTCTGCGCTGGACGCACAGGCACCTCTCGTTCCCTTAGGAACTGGACTGAGCAGCCGCCTCCCAGAACCAAAGACGGGTTTCAGTTCCACAACCCAGAGGCACGTCACACTTACCTTAGTCGTGGGAGTGTGTCCAGAATTTCAGATACAGTCCACTTTCCATGTTTTATTCCAACACGTACCACATAGTGATGGTTGGAATGTTTAAATACACAATCCGACATTTAAATACACAATCCGCTAGGGTCCAGCTGAGGGAGGAGGAGAGAAAGCAACTCTCAAGTCGTACTGGTTGGAAACGGCAAGGCAGGGGCCAGGCCTGAGAAGGGTGTTTTATGTCATTATAAAGGGCAAGGTTTAACACCGTTGCTTCTAAGGTGAGGGAAGCTCATTGTGCAGGTCAGGTATTGACCTTGGTGGGTCGGAAGGAAACCTAACCTCACCCATGCCCTGGCCAAGGAGGCTCTGCCCAGCTGTGGCTGTGGGACCTGTTCCCCTTTGGGGACGGCCATTCCGCCGGAGCCCAGAGCCCTGCAGTCTACGCAGCCAGTGTTCCTGCCACCTGCTGGTTCTCTTTGCCACTGCAGTTGTGACAAGTATGTCCACATCTTTAGCACTGCCATCGCCTGACTCAAAATGTCTTTGAAGCAGTCCAAAAATTACGGCCTAAAATGGGCATTCCTGGAGCATGCCCAGTACTCCCGGTTCAGGAAACTGACCTCGCCTGGAAGCTCCATAGAGCAATTCCTGTTTCCCCTTTTGTTCATTTCTGAGTCCCCACTTCTTAAACACAGGCACACGTGACAATGTGTCAAATGCATTATCTACTTGCAGTTAATCCTGGGGAAAAAAGAAAAGAAAAGAAAGAAAGAGAGATCAGGGATTGTGATTTGTAGGCTAATTTTTATTTTGTTACTGTGGAGTGGTCTGTTTTTACCAGAATTCATAAACCTGGAAGGTCACATTTCTCCTTGCAGAAAGCTAAGGCAGCTAGTGCCATCTAGTGGTGCCCTGCCGGTTTGACTTCTGTTGGAATATCAGCAAAAATAGGAAAAAGGCAATTGTCAACTTTCACTTACACTTTATCTCTAAGCAGAAGCTATTGATCAGGGCAAATAAATCAAGTGCAAAGCCAACCCAGTAACGACCAATGGTGTAGTGACCAACAATATGCTCTTCATTACATTTTAAATACTAATCGACACTTATAATTCACCATTGTGCCTGAGAGCTCATTGTCTTTTTCAAAAAAAATATTTTAATTAATTTTAGAGAGATGAAGGGAGGGGGAGAGATAGAAATATTAATAAGAGAGAATCATTGATCTGTTGCCTCCTGCACGCCCCCTACTGGGGATTGAACCTACAATCTGGGCATGTGCCCTGACTGGGAATCAAACCTTGACCTCCTGGGTTATAGGTCAATGCTCAACCACTGAGCCATTCCGGCCAGGCTGCAGCTGATTCTTCACAAAGTCCTCCTCCTTCTTTCCCCCTGAACATTGACTCCGGCGGGTTTGCTGTTGGCTGTTCTGCTAAATGGCATACTCATCCAGTGCTTAGGGAACGTGAAACCTGCTCTCTGTCTTCATGTCACCATCAAGTCACTACTGCCCTTTTAACTGAAGCAACAGAAAACCTCCTGTTTCTTTCAAAGAAGGTCCTCCCAGGTGGCGTGCCCTCCTCTGTCCCCGGCGGGCAGCAGGGCGTGGGTCGGGGCCGGAGCTGCGGGGTTACTGAGGGCAGGTGGGGCTGCAGGATGTGGCCATGTGCAGTCTGCGCATGCGTGGTGAAGTGAAGCCCTGAGCCACCTGGGGGGAACACCTGGGGCCCCACCTTCCAGAGGGGCCCTCGGCCCTGTTCCTGGCCCTGGTTCAGACAGGTGGGGGGTGAACACCAGCCCCACCCCGAGGGGTGTTTAAGGGCTTTAAGTTGGCTGGTCCATCGCTACCATTCTGACTTAGTCCTGACCCCTGGCTTGCCTTTCAGTATTTTCTTCCGTGTTTTCTACACCCCACCTGCTTTAAAGCTCAACATGGGAGTCGTATGCCAGATCCTTGCAGCTGGCTGCATCGGAGCAGCTTTTACGAAGCCTCCTGCCTGGGGACTGCAGCCCAGGAGATGGTCTTGCATGGCAGGGGCAGGGGAGGAGGTGAAGAGAGGGCTGCGTCTTGAAGTTTTGTCTCTGATTTTATAACTTCCCTACCTGCAAGGAAAATCAGAGGTGTTGAAATGATAGAGTGTGAACCAAAAAGAGACTGTCTGACAGTGTGCAAACTACCCCTGCCGTGGAGTTGGATTTCAGGAGGGAACTGAGCAGGGGGGAGTGGCGAGCCTTGGGAGGTACTAGTTTCTCCTGGGACAGTCCTGCCGAGACAGGGAGACTCCATCACAGACGAGAGGCGAGCCACAGCACGCCCACAGTGAGACGTTCTAACGGAGGCCGGCTGCCAGTTGGAATGAGCCACTCCTTCTCCTCTGCTAGTGTGAAGACCGAAGAGAAGCTCAGTTTTTATTGATTTCATGGCATGTGCCTTTGATTGGAATTGAACCTGGGACCCTTCAGTCCAGAGGCCAACGCCCAATCCACTTAGCCAAACGGGCTAGGAGAAGCTCAGTTTTAAATCACTGGAGTTGACAGGGCACATCTGCTTCGTGCATCCAGGTGTGGGTCTGACACGTGTTTACTGAGCACCAGCAGGGGGCGTGCCAGTGCTCTATCTCCCGCTGCACAGGAGTCTGCCCCATCTGTCACAGCCACTTCTGCAAGCAGCTGGGCAGCCGGGCTGAGGCCGTGGTGAGAAAATGGTCCAAGGACATCCTGCTGACAAGCGAGCAGGTCCTTTAGCCGCGTCAGCCCGGCAAGCAGTGCGCTGTGGCCAGGAGGGCGTGACGAAGGAAGTCACGGCTTAGGAGAGGGGTGGCCGCGGTGGCGTGGCGCACGGGCTTCCTGGGGCGCTTTGGTCCTGGGGTGGCAGTGGGCCATGCGATTGAGCCAATGTCTGCTTCCTCCAGTTTCTCTGAAATCTGGCAGCATCTCATTTCTTTGTGGCCAGTGCTTGGGCACTGATAAGGTCAAAGGAATATAAAAGTTCTACTCAACTCACAGCAAAAAAAAAAAAAAGGTTTTCCATAGTCAAATGCAGTAGCAATACCTGGTTTAAGTGGTGCTGGGGGTGGTCAGCAAGGCCTGAGATAGAGACTGAAAGGGGAGGGTTTTAGGAATAGCAGGATTAGACTTCCCCATGTCAGATGCACACTTACGTACATCGAAGAGAGAATCGGGAAGTTGCCGTTAATACAGCGCAAGGCTTCCTGCGGCTGCTTCGTGCCGGCTCTGGCCTCTGGGTATGAGGAGGATGGCTTTCCTGGGTTAGCAGAGGCTCTGCCTCAGAGGCCGCGATGGAGCCGATGGTTGCTGACTGTCCTCGGCCACCCTCCGCTCACCCCGATGGCGCTTGGTCTCCACAGGAGCTCAGATAGAGGCGAGCACCCCCCTGCCCCGCCCTGCTGCTTGAGCTTTGGAGTGAGGGAGTGGGGGGCAGCTGGTGGGTGTTCAATGCCTGCTTCTACACGACTTCCGCACGCAAGGGAAGAGGAGTTAGCCCGGAGAAGGCGTTAGCCCGGAGGAGTTAGCCCGGAGAAGGAGTTAGCCCGGAGAATGAGAACCCGCAGGCCTCTGGGAGGTGCAGGAGGAGGGGAAGGGCTGTGAGCAGGAGGCAGCGCTGCCCGAGCAAGTGCCGTCCTCCAGCAGCCCGGAGGCCCCCAGGCCAGCGGGAATGGGATCCCAGCGGCGTGCAGCCCTCCCAGGACCCTAGCAGTTGCCGGAAGAATGAGATAAGCCGCTTTGTTTTCTGCTTCCCTCCTCGTCTGCCCTGCCCGCCCTGCAGAAGCGCAATGTGGTTGTTTGCACATGAAAGTAGCTCCCAGCAGAGGAGCAGCGCAGAGGTGACTGCTGTTTGTGCTTCAGGCCTCCTCGCAGGGGACCCGGCCGGAGAGCACCGTGACCTTTAACCCCTACGAGCCAGAGGGAGCACCCTGGGCCTCCGAAAGAGGTGAGAGCCGCCCTCTCAGCCCCTGGACGTTTCCTGCTGGGTGAACGGCCCCACAGCCTCCCTCATGGCGGGTGGGCCTCCCGGGAGCCGCTCCTCCTGCTGCTCAGAGCTCCCGCCTCCTCACGCCAACTCTGCTCCAGGCTCGCGTCCCGAGGGCACGTCCAGGCGGGTGCTGCGCCCACTGCGCCTCGGGGGGGCAGGGGCAGGGGAGGCGCACCCTAGCAGACGCCTGGGCCGTGGAACGGCCTGGTGAGGACGGTGCTGGCGGTGTGAGGCCCGCACCGGAGGCTGCGCAGGGAGACCGCTCCGTGGGCTCCGTGCCCTCTCTGGCCTCGTTATCAGAAATGGGCCTCGGCACGGCCTTCTAGGGTCTCTAGGTGACCCCAGGACATTTTTTATTGGTGAACTTGATCTGTTCATCACTACAGAAGCCACCCCGAAACTTAGTAGCTTCAAACCACAGCAGTCATTTACTGGGTCTCTCCCTGAATCACCTGGTGCAGGCCAGGCGTTCGGGCCAGGCCTCTCGCAGTCACACTGGCAGCCCGGGTGCTGCCGTGGGGAGGCCCGGGGCCTGGGGCCGGCCCAGTCGCCCGTCTCCACTAGCCTTGGGTCTGTGGCCTGGGCCTCCCACGTCCTCGGGGTGTCTCCCAGCCTGGGAGGTGTCCGGGCAGTGGGACACCTTGCATGGCGTCTGAAGCCTCAAGAGCCACATTGCTAGCAAATAAGCCGCTTGTAACCTCTCCTGAGTACGTCACCAGCGTCACTCCTGGTAGGCGCTATAGCGGGCAGTTACAACAGCCACCGAGGCAGGGGCAGCCTGCACCTCCCAATGGATGGGGGGTCAGCATTTTCAGAAATAAGTCACCACCGCCCACCAGGAGGGCCCATCACATTCGCCTCTGGCAGGCAAGCCCTGTCGTAAGGAGCAGTCACGCAGGAATGGGGTCACGGACAGCGGGCCCTCGGGGCTTATTGCTGCCCCCACGGGCCGGGGGAGGCCACCTGACACTCCCGCCCCATCACTACCCAAAGTGGCCAAGGGCAGCTGTGGCCACTGGGAGGCAGGCGGGTGGATGGCGGACTTCACCAGGGCCCCCAGCCTGTGCTCCCCACTCTGCTGCAGAAGCCCAGAGAGAAGCGCTGCCCATGGACACAGGGGTGTACGAGAGCCCCTACGCGGACCCCGAGGAGATCCGGCCCAAGGAGGTCTACCTGGACCGGACGCTGCTGACCCTGGAGGACAAGGAGCTGGGCTCCGGCAACTTCGGCACTGTGAAGAAGGGCTACTACCAGATGAAAAAGTAAGTCAGGGCTCCGGCTCCGCCGCTCCGCCTGTGTATGACCTGTTGTGTTCATTTAATCCCAAGCACGGGGGGCAACGCGCCAGACCTGAGTCTTTCTGTACCAATAGTATAGTTTTTGTCCATTCTGGTACAGTTACCATAAAAGCATCCATTATGGATATTAAGTATATAGATAATCTATAATAATAAAAACGTAATATGCTAATTACATCGGATGTCCTTCCGGACGAATCTGGGGCTGCGAGGGAAGCCGGTGCCGGCAGCCGGGGAAAGAAAGGCCTACTCTTGCATGAATTTCGTGCATCGGGCCTCTAGTAATTATATATGTTAGTTTGGAGGTTACACAGGTGTCTTATAGAGAATTAGAAAATAGAAACAAGTGAAATGTAAGAATATAAAAATGTCATATTTGTATCAGCCAAATATCACTATTGTGAACTAACCATAGTATGTGTGTGCGTGTGTGTGAGAGAGATCTTTATATGCACACACATACACATGCTACTTAATTAAAATGCAATCATTCAGAAACAGTGTTGTCAACTTATTTTCAATTTTTTCAAATTGTGTCTCATTTTTCTTATGCAAAATATTTCTAATTTCAAATATCATTAGTATAATTATTTGCTTTATCCCATAATTTCAAATAACAATACCTATTATGCAATCATTAGAATTGAATTAGTATGTTACTGATATGAATAAAGTTGGTTTTGTTGTTCAATGCTATTTTAAATGTAAGGAATTTATGTAAATGTTTTTGAGTAGGTAAGTAACATGATTCAAGGGTCAAGAATATAGATAAAAGTCAACACAAAAGTCTTGCTTTCAATTGCTCACCTTCCATGCATGTATACTAGTATATGTGTATTTAAAATATATATTTACTAGAGGCCCAGTGCACGAAATTCATGCATGGGGAGGTGTGTCCCTCAGCCCAGCCTGCACCCTCTCCAATCTGGGATCCCTTGAGGGATGTCCGACTGCCCGTTTAGGCCCGATCCAAGTAGGATCGGGCCTAAACGGGCAGTTGGACATCCCTCTCACAATCCAGGACTGCTGGCTCCCAACTACTCACCTGCCTGCCTTCCTAATTGCCCCTAACTGCTTCTGCCTGCCAGCCTGATCACCCCCAACCACTCCCCTGCCAGCCTGATTGATGCCTAACTGCTCCCCTGCCAGCCTGTTTGCCCCTAACTGCCCACCCCTGCAGGCCTGGTCACCCCTAACTGCCCTCCCCTACAGGCCTGGTCTCCCCAACTGCTCTCCCCTGCAGGCCTGGGTCCCCCCCAACTGCCCTTCCCTGCAGGCCCAGTTGCCCCCAACTTCCCTCCTCTGCTGGCCTGGTCACCACTAACTGCCCTCCACTGCAGGCTTGATCACCCCCAATTGCCCTCCCTTACAGACCTGGTCCCTCCCAACTGGCCTCCCCTGCTGGCCTGATCGCCCACAACTTCCCTCCCTTGCAGACCTGGTCCCTCCTAACTGCCCTCCCCTGCTGGCCATCTTGTGGCAGCAATCTTGTGTCCACATAGGGGCAGCCATCTTTGACCACATGGAGGAAGCCATCTTGTGTATTGGAGTGACGGTCAATTTGCATATTATGCTTTTACTAGATAGGAGGATTAGATGGGATAGAGGCCTGGTGCACGGGTGGGGGCCAGCTGGTTTGCCCTGAAGGGTGTCCCAGATCAGGGTGGGGGTTCCCTTGAGGCATGGGGTGGCCTGGGTGAGGGGCCTGTAATGGTTTGCAGGCTGGCCATGCCCCCCGGCGACCCAAGCGGAGGCCCTGGTATCTGAGATTTATTTATCTTCTATAATTGAAACTTTGTAGCCTTAAGTGGAGGCCAAGTCAGGCCAGGGCTGTGGAAACTTGGCTTCTTCCATTGCGGGGGAAACCCAAGCCTCCTGCTCTATCCGTGGCTGCAGCCATCTTGGTTGGGTTAATTTGCATACTTGCTCCTGATTGGCTGGTGGGTGTGGCTTGTGGGTGTGCCGGAGATACAGTAAATTTGCATATTACTCTTTTATTAGATAAGATATATATTTGAATAAGATGCTTATTTTAAAATATATGTATGCATACCACAGTCATTTTGCAAAATAGGCTTAAATTATCCTGTACTAAAGTATACATTTTCATAACTAGTTTGTGCTAGTAAACTTCTGGCTTAACTATATATGCAAATTAGCAGAGACATGATTTAGATACACAGCTTCAGCTGGAGGGTGGGGAGAGGAAGGCCCTGCGGGCCGAGGTCACGAGGCGTCTCCCGTCAGCAAACACGGCCGGCCCCTTTCCTTGCGTCCTCTGTACTCGCAGGCCTCCCCACAGCTACTTTTCTGTGTCGAGTTCTGCCTTAGCTTTCTGTTGGATGCATTTGAAGGTATTTAGTGCTTTTGATGTTAACATGTATGGTATAATTTTTAGAGTTTCATGTGCTTACCCCTGATGTTGGTTGAATATGGAAATGTAACTGGTTTTGCCTGTTACTGATACCCAACAGCTGGCTAGCTCCACCTATTATTTCTGACTAATTATTTCTAGTAATTTATCTTTGCAGCCTTCGACCCAGAAATGTGTCTTCTATGGCTAATGAGTTCTATGTCCTCCTGTTTAATTCTTACACGTGCCACGTTTCTTTCTTGCCGTGCCGTAGCAGCCAGGAGCTATGGCTCAATGTGGGAGAAAAGGGCACTGGCCTCCCTCTCAGGCCTGATTGTGGGGAAACGTCAGTGTTTCCTCGCTAGGTGTGTAGCCGCTCACATTGGATTAAGAAAGTTCCCCCTTTTCCTTACCTTTTTGAGAGCTTTGTTTTTAATCATGAATGTGTATTACATTTTATTGCATATTTTTCCACGGCTGGGATAAACAGCTTTTCTCCTTTATTGTGTAATGTGGTACATTATACATTGATTGGAGGATATGTTTATTGATAAGAGAGAGAGAGAGAGAGAGAGAGAGAGAGAGAGAGAGAGAGAGAATAGAGAAACATCGATCATAGTTGCCTCTCATACGCACCCTGACCAGGGATCAAACCCAGAACCGTTTTGGTGCACAGATGACACTCCCACCACCTGCTACATAAATTGATTTTTCAAATATTAAACCCATTTTGCATTCCTAGAATAAACTCTTCTTGTTCATGAATTATATATTCATATTTTTTTTATAATTTACTCAAATTTTTATTATGTCTCATAGAACTTTTGCATCTTATGTTCATGAGGGTCATCAGTAAATTATATTCTTGTCATTTCTTTGGCTGGTTTGGCATCAGGGTAATGCTGGCCTTAGGAGAATGAATTGGGGAAGCTTCCTTCCTTTTCTCTGTCCTGGAAGAGGCTGTAGGTGTTATTTTTTTCCCCTTAAACATTGGGAAGAATTGAGAGGTTTTTGCACGTAAATTTTGAGCCCTACCTCACACAAACACAAAACCAGTCTGGATGGATGGTTGATGAAATGTGAAGGTCAAACAATAACTTGTCTAGCGACAGCATAGGACAGACAGTGCTTCCGTGACGGAGGATGGGGAGGGGTTCCGGGCCGCGCTGTGCCCGTCTGTGTGGGAGCTGCCCGTGCGCAACTGAGAGGCGCGCTGAGCTCTCCCCTGTGGCTGCCTGCGCCTGTGTGAGCGCATGTCAGACCCACTCTGCTGTTCACTTACTTCACCTGCTCTGTTCCTTAGTTCTTGCTTTAGTCTCTCATTGTGGAGTTCAGCAAGAGAGCTCCATACATGCTGCATCTTGGGAATCGTATCAGAGAGATGCAGTTTTCAGATCATTCGTAGTTAAGTTCCATTCATTGATGTAAACCTCACTGTGCAAGATGTTCCCCAGAGTTCCAACTTGATCTGTGTGATGTTGTTATTAGAAAATAAAAATAATAATTCATTTTTTGCAATGAGGCTTGCTCAAAATTCACAAAGCAGCTTAAAAGTTTTGTAAACTGAACTTTAACAGCACCTGCTTGTTATGTCTGCATCTCTGTATGGAAGGAATGTGTGTTCACCTACGTTACACACCATCGGAGATGGCAAATCCCAGGACGTTACAGGAGCCCCTGCTGCCTTGTCTGTCAGGGCCAGTTGGGAGTGATTGACTGCTCGTTGTCCTGGGCTCGCTGCTTGGCTGGGGCGCTCTGCAGCCCCCGCCCGCCCGTTGTTTTTAACTAAAGGATCGTCGCTCCCTTTGTCTGTGAAGCGACAGAACATTGTTGGAAAACTAGTCCCTTAAGCTTCTTAGGATGCATGTCCATGCTGTGCTGTCATGTGTATAACCCAGTACTAACGGACATTTATCTCAAGTGGGCCTGTTGATCGGTTCTGGTGTGGTATGGCTTCTTTGCAGAGGTGTGAAAACGGTGGCTGTGAAAATCCTGAAAAACGAGGCCAATGACCCGGCTCTGAAAGACGAGCTGTTAGCGGAAGCCAACGTCATGCAGCAGCTCGACAACCCGTACATCGTGCGCATGATCGGGATCTGCGAGGCTGAGTCCTGGATGCTGGTCATGGAGATGGCGGAGCTGGGCCCGCTCAACAAGTACCTGCAGCAGAACAGGTACTGCTGGCCGGCGCTCCGCTGCGGGAGGCGCAGAGCACCTGGGTCCCCCGGAGGCCTCTCCTCCATCCTCCGCGCACCTTGCCAGAGGAGAAAGCTCTTGTCTTTGGATCAAGTGTTTTTTAGCTCCTTTTGGGCAAAACCAAAAACAAACAAAATCCTCTAATTTACCAGTTTGGATTTCATTCTCTTTGCCCGCTCTGTCCTGGCCCAGGGATAGATAGAGGCAGCTTCAGAATGTCTTGGCAGTCGGCGTCACCTCCTAAGAAAGACATGGTTGTTACAAGAATATTTAATAAGCTTTTTATGGGGATAACTATGGCATCATACTGGCTGGCTGACCTCTACGTTCCCGCGAGTAATTACTGCTGGAAGTGCCGCTCGGTGCTGAGATGGAATAACTCATAGCCTAGCCACTGGTTGCTTAATCATTCGCCACACTGCGTTTCTACTTAGGCTGTGCCTTTAATCTCCATAGAAGGGAGGCCTTGCTCCCGCTTCATGGGGGAGAATGGGACTCGGGGTGGGTTTCGTTTTCCGTCCCATAGTGAAGCCCGGTTCTCCTTTAGCCCGGAATGGCCAGCCTGCTGTGTGCGTGTCATGCAGTTCAAAGCAAGCTTTGAAAGTTGCACCTCTGAGCACCAGGAGGATGGTGCTCACTCTTGAACAGCTGTAGGTTAGCAAGGTCCTTTGTCACCACTCGTGAGTCCTGCTTAGGAGAGGAGGAAGTGAGAGGACCCACCTCTGTCTGCGAGGCATGGTGGCTGCTCCTACATGGCCCCCGTCCACTGTCACTAATGACATACTTGCCTTGCAGACACGTCAAGGACAAGAACATCATCGAGCTGGTTCACCAGGTGTCCATGGGGATGAAGTACTTGGAGGAGTGCAACTTCGTGCACAGAGATCTGGCGGCAAGAAACGTCCTGCTGGTGACGCAGCATTACGCCAAGATCAGTGATTTCGGGCTGTCCAAGGCTCTCCGCGCGGACGAGAACTACTACAAGGTGGGCACGGCTGGCGGCGTTCCGAGCAGCAGGTGGTAGAAATCTGAAGTGCAAATGCCTCTCCTTTATATTTTATTATGATAGGATTTCAAGGAGCAATGTCCCTATTTAAAAATAACTATGCAAAAATGTTCTTCTTGAGCTTTGGTTCTATTTTTAAAATGGAAACACTAATATATCACAACCTGAGATTTACTCAGAATAGTATCTTCCAAACCACGTTTCTTGGACAATAGGGAATCAACAATTAAGTGTCAGAAAAAGAAATTAAGAACACAACCCCATTTATAGTCACAGCAAAGGAATAGAAAACACATAGGAATAAATTCAGACCGGGAGGCCAAGACCTGTGCTCCACGGGAAATCACCTCGCCCGTCAGAACGGCTGCTGCCAAAGACCAGAAAGAAGGCGTGTCGGCGAGGGTGAGGGGGAGGGACACCTGGGCACTGCTGGTGGGAATGGGCACAGCCACTGTGGAAAGTCGGATGATGGCTGCTCAAAACATTAAGAATAGCGTGACCTACGACCCAGCAGTCCCACGTTCGCAGATTCTCCTGAAGGAGATGAAACCGCTGTGCGAGGGCGGTCTGTGCCTCCCATGTTATCGCAGCATCGTTCACAATGGCCAAGATCTGGAAACAACCCAAATGCCTACCAGTGGATAAACCGGTAGAGAAAATGTACACACACACACACACACACACACGCACACGCACACACACACACGCACGCACGCACACGCGCACGCGCACGCGCACGCACACGCGCACGCACACGCACACACACACTTTAAAAAGAAGGAAATGCTGCTGTTTGCAAAAACATAGATGAAGCTTGAGAGCATGATACCGAGTGACATCAGTCAGACCGAACAAGACAAATACTCGATCATCTTACCTGTGAAGCCCAAAGAAGCTGAGCCCATGGGAACAGAGAGCAGGTTCCAGGGCAGGAAATGGATGAAGGTGGTCAGATGTACCCACTTCTAGCTGTGAGACCAGTGAGCTCGGGGCATCTCGTCAGCAAGGCGGTTGCTAAGAGAGGAGATAGTAAATGTTCTCACCACAGTAACAACGACAAAGCGGTAATCATGTCAGGTGAAGGACGCGCAGCTAACTATACTGTTGTAAACAGCTCACAAGATACATGTGTATCAAATCATCCGATTGCACAAAAAACTAAAAGCCAAGTTAGAACCCATAAAAAGAGACTAAACACTCTGAGAAGATGGTGACATGGAGAATCCTATCTAATAATAGAGTAACATGTAAATTACCATCACTCCGCTACGCCCACGATTGGGCGGCGGGAGGCTGGGGGGCGGGACTCGGGGTGGCCTATCTGGCCATTGAGAGGCACGGATCCGCTGCCATTGAGGGGGCCTACCCTGCTGTTGAGAGGCACAGGGGGCGGGAGTCCCGCCCCCTGTGCCTCTCAACGGCCAGATCCGCGGCCGCTGAGGGGGCCTGCCGCGGACACCCAGCTGCGCCTCTCAACAGCAGGGTAGCCAGGTGTCCGCGGCAGCCCCCCTCAGCGGCTGCGGACCATCAAAAGTGGGGGAGCTGGGTGCCTGTCCGCTGGTGCCGGAGCAGAAAAGCGAAAGCGTGTAGGGGACCCTACACGTGCATGATTCAGTCATGCACTGGGCCTCTAGTATTTCATAAGCAAGCAAAGCAAAATGGGCTAAAGGAATAAAATGTTGAACGGATTAAAAAGAAGCGATAGGGATGGAAGCAATGAGCGTGGCCCTTGGTGGGGCTGACGCCGCGCAGCACAGAGCTGCAGCGCGCTCCCTTTGCCACGCAGCTCCGCCGAGACCGCCCGACGCGGGCACAGACAGGCTCCCTCGTGTGGTCTCCGCAGATGTATGTCTTTACAAATTGAAGGTTTGGGGCAACCATACATTGCACGAGTCTGTTGGCGCCATTTTTCCAACAGCATTTTGCTCACTTTATGTCTTTGTGTCATATTTTGGTAATTCCTGCAATATTTCAAACCTTTTGATTATTGTTAGTTTTGTTACGCTGATCTTCGATCAGTGATGTTTGATGTTGCTGTTATAAATGCTTTGGAGCAACACGAACTGCACCCACATAAGACAGCAAACTTAGTAAATGCCGGGTGTGCTCTGATTCTCCAGCGACCAGCCTTCCCTCTGTCTCCTTCCCCACGGCCTTCCTGCTCCCTGAGACACAGCAACCTGGGAATTAGACCAACTATTATTAACCCCGCAGTGGCCTCTATGGCTGCCACAGACAGGGGCTCCTCGGATGGACCGGGGCAGAGAAAATGAAACCTCTCCCATCGCTGGGAACATCGTGATTCCTGGGAGAGGCATCATGTCAGCACCGCAGGAGTCTGGGAGACGTGGGCGGGTGACTGCAGGGCCCGGCTTCAGTAAGGAGGCGCCTGCAGACGTGGGGGCCAGCGAGGCCAGCCCAGGGGAGCTGCGGCGGGAGAGAGCTGCGATCTCGTGATGGAACCTAAGGGTCGGGGAGTGGCAGCTCGTGGATGAGCAAAGGAAGTGGTTGCCTGAGACGAACCAACTCCTGGCGAGGAGTCCGCGGAGCCTGTTGCGATGACAGCCAAGGCTTAGAATCTCACATGAACTTAGCTGGGGAAGCGGCCGCAGGTGTGAGAGGGCCGCCTCCAAGTCTGAAGGTTCTGTGGGCAAAATGCCGTCACTCAGTAGCCAGTGCTGCAGAGAACGTGTGAGAGCAAGTCAATTGATGCAGCCAACTTCACTGTTGTCTTATTTTACCAACGCGCCCCCTCCCCCCACAACCTTCAGTCACCACCATCCTGATCAGCCAGGAGCCATCAACATTGAGGCAAGACCCTCCACCAGTGGCAATTCGGACTCGCTGAAGGCCCGGCGATGGCCAGAACATTTTGGATGTAAAGTATTTTAATTAAGGGCTGTACACTGTTCTCTTAGACTGGATGCTTTTGCACACTTAGTGGACTGCAGTATAGTATAGACGTAACTTGTATGCTCTTGGAAACCAGAAAGTTCATGACTGCCTCCGCTGTGGTGTCCGGGTGGAACTCGCCTCACACACTGCAGCTCTGTCCATTGAGGCAGGATGTGCAATGACAAAATCCGGGCAGCCCCATGGGCCGCTCAGCGGAGGCTGGTTAGGTTAGTTGTAGGAGATTTATTTGAAGCACACATATAAAAGCACAAGTCTGAAATTGACTTTATTTGCATGTACTGACATAGACACATATCTAAGACACAGGGTTAGTAGAAAAATTAAAAAGTAAAGTGCAAAAATGGTATGCCTCTAACTTTATTCCCCCAGAAGCATATGTTCTCTGTTTACACTTGTATATGTATTTTTCTGGAAGGATCCAAGAAAAGCTCTCAAAGGTGGTTGTCTCTGTAGACTAGAAGAGGGAGGTGGTGGTGGGCACAATTTTGAAAATCTAAATCTGAAGATAAAGCAGAACATGGATGAGACAGAGGTGTGATCAGTGTGGCACAGAGCTGCCGGGCACCTGTGGTCTCAGATCCGTCCCCCAAGTTGCCCCTTCCGACCCGCCTCCCCCTGCCCTGGGGACTTCTCCAGATTAAGGTGACATGCCCAGTGGCAGCAGGCCTCACAGACCCGGAGCCCCTAAGCAAAGGCCTCTGGGAGGCACAGTGTGGGTCTCTTCACTACCTCCTTTAAAATGAGAGCGTTTGAAATGATACTGTGAGCAGCTGTGCCGAACAGGGAGTGCCGGCTCAGAGCTGCAGACCATGCACCGAGAGCCGCCCGGCTCCTGGTGCGGGACCAGGACGCAGTGCGCGGGCGGCTCGCCTTGTTCCACTGAAAGGGCCCCGCATGGTTCATCCATGCCGTCGTGTGTGTCCGAATCCCTTCCTCCGGAAGGCTGGTGACATCCCGCTGTAGGTCGAGCCCGTTCTGTTTGTCTGTCCGCTGTCAGTGGGCATTTGGGTTGCTGCCGCCTTGGGCTCTGGTGAGCAGAGCTGCATGGACACGGGTTTGTTCTGACGGAAGTTCTCCGTTTGCCTTGCTTTCAGGCGCAGACGCACGGGAAGTGGCCCGTCAAGTGGTACGCCCCCGAGTGCATCAACTACTACAAGTTCTCCAGCAAGAGCGACGTCTGGAGCTTCGGGGTGCTGATGTGGGAGGCGTTTTCCTACGGGCAGAAGCCGTATCGGGTTAGCCTCTGCTTCTCATTCCTGGTCCTGCGGCCTAGTTCTGTCTGAACCGATGAGCACCTTCACACCGTAGTCTTGGCCTTCCTTCTGAGGCTTTGCTGTCGTTTGACGGTTAATAGGCGCTCCGCTTATGCTGAACTGCAAGAGAAATATGTCATGCTAGCTGAACAGTACATCTTTCTGTCCTTGTGCATTATGCATGTAAATATGCATAAAATGTACCCAAATCAACGTTAATTAAAATTGAAATAGAAAGTATGTCTATTTCCAGTATCAGATTGGCAGCTCATTCCATTTGTTAGGTGTGTTTAAACTGAGGCACACGTGCCAAAAAGGGCGCAGTCGCTAGGATGCAGCTTATGAACCTTCACAAATGGAACGTTCTCGTGAAAGCAGCCCCAGATGAAAACAGACAGAGCCCAGTTCTCCTGCCCCTGCACGCACGCCTCCCGCCGAGGGCCGCCTCATTGACTTTCAGATCTTAGCCAGGCGCTCCTGTTTTTGTCATTGAAATTGCACTTCATGTACTCTTGTTTCATTGGGGATGGCAGTTGGGATGTATTTGTGGCTTTGTTTTGTTTTGCTGAGTGCTATTGTTTTAAAATCTCAGGTATATTTTGCATGTTTTAGGGGATGAAAGGAAGTGAAGTGTCTGCTATGCTGGAGAAAGGAGAGAGGATGGGGTGCCCTCCGGGGTGTCCGAGAGAGATGTACGAGCTGATGACCCTGTGCTGGACCTATGAGTGAGTACCCCCCTTCCTGCCGTTCCTGCAGCGTGCCGGGCGGCCTTCTCCTGGGGCAGGGTGTGCTGCCTTGCTTTCTGGACCATGCCCTTCTATTCTTCAGTCTAAGACTGAGCTTAGACAATCCCTCTAATCCCGGGGCTACATTTGAAATGTAGATAATATTGGCGGGGCGTTGGCCACAGTAGAAAGATGCTCCTACGTCTGGTCTGGTGCTGTGGACCATTCTTGGCGACAGAGTGTATTTTCCTAGTTCCTGGCCACCTTTTGGGGTACGGTGTGGCCATGATGCTGGCTGGCTCTCAGATGAACTGTGAGGTAGCCCCAGTGAGGTCCAGGCGGCGGGTCTCCCCACCACGCCCTCCCAGGGGCGCTGTCCAGGGATTCTCTGCAGACCTCTCCTCTAGGAATTGGCAGCAGGGCCCAGGCGTCAGTGGAGGAGCAGCAGTGATGGCGGCCATGCCCCAAATTAGGAAGGACAACTCCTTGTCAAACAAGCTGGGTTTCGGAAGGTTAAAGGCTTTCCACGGATGACGCGGGATGCCGGTGCCGGTCAGGGGGCGATGGTCAGAGACTATGTAGCGATAAGTAGTTAAATGACGTACAGTTGGATGAAAAAGAAAACACACACACAAACGTTTTGGGAGCATGGCCAGCCAGGAGGCCTGGGAAGCGCAGGAGCTGGCGACGGGGAGTCACCTGGGCAAACCTCACGAGACCCGGCCCTCCCTGTGGAGCCTGCAGGTGAGGAGGGGCAGCGGGCAGTAACCAGTCAGCTGTGAAGTCAGTGCCTTCCTTTCACCTCCTTCCACTGCGTGCTCTTGAAAGGAGGTGAGCCCGATGGCGCTCAGAGCCAGAGGACACAGGCGGGGGCGGGGGCGGGGGCGGGGGCGGGAGCTCGTGTGTGTGTGTGTGTGTGTGTGTGTGTGTGTGTGTGTGTGTGTGTGTGAGGACCCCCATGTTCACGCAGTTATGCTCAGAGGAGAGGAAATGGCTGCCTGGGTGATCGATTTTTATTGTTTTATATGTTTTTATTGACTTTGTTAGAGAGAGGAAAGGAGAGGGATAGAGAGAGAGAGACATCCATCGGCTACCAAGGCGATAGATTTTGATAGCTAGGAAGGTAGGTGGACAGATAGGTAGGAAGGTAGGTGGGTAGGTAGGTAGGTAAATAGGCAGATGGAAGGGTCGGTGAACAGGTGGATAGAAAGACGAAAGACGGATGGATAGTTACATACATTGATTGATAGACGATGGGTGGAAGGATAGATACCTAGGAAATAGGTAGACAGATCAATAGATAGCTATTGATAGATCAGTAAATAAATACGTGATAGGTGGGTGATGGATAGGTATGGTGGGGTAGATAGATAAGTAGCAACTTACACAGAAGACATGCACACACACCTCCGGTCTAAGGCAGACTGCCCTGTCCACTGCCCTTCATTTCCTGCACGCTGAGACACCCCTCCCAGAGGCCACACTGTGGGCTGGGCGCTACTGGGCCAGCAGGAAGCACACCCCCACACAAGCATGCGATGGCACATTGTGGTGGGCGCTGCAGAGCCGGCTGCAGGGGGACGGGACGGGACCGGGTAGGGTCACACTTCTGTCAGGTCCATGTTGGGCCCTTTGGACAGCGTTTCCCCTGACAACTGCAGGATGGGGAGCTTGGGGTCAGGAAATGGGAGGGAAGAAGGGGTGCGCTGGGCACAAGGGGAAGCGTGGACAAAGCATCGGGCCTGGGTGGGTGGAAGCAGCGCAGCCCAGGATACGCGGTGCCCTCCTGTGCCCAGGCTCAGGTGGTCCTGGGTTCCTCCCGGCAGCCCGGCCCCTGGGACACCCGACCGCTGTCTTCCCTGAGGCCCAGGCTGTGTTCCGTTTCTCTACCGAGTTTCTTGGTGCTTAGCTGCCAGTGAATGAAACCCGCACAGCAAGACTCAGGCAGGTCTTGTGCGCTCAGGCCTCCGCAGTGGGGCAGAACTTTCTGTTTTGCAAAGATGATCAGTGTGTGTTCCCTTGGGAGCAGGACCGAGGCTGTCTGACTGTGTGGACACAGTTTCTGCTTGTGTTTCTGCACCCCGGGCTTGGCCATCACATTCCTTCCTAGACCACAACCTGGGGGCCAGGGCCACGGCCCCACGGCAAGGCCAGGTCCCAGCCTGACACGGCGAGCCCAGGTCCCAGCCTGACCACAGCGGGCCCAGGTCCCAGCCTGACACGGCGGGCCCAGGTCCCAGCCTGACCACGGCGGGCCCAGGTCCCAGCCTGACCACGGCGGGCCCAGGTCCCAGCCTGACCACGGCGGGCCCAGGTCCCAGCCTGACACGGCGGGCCCAAGTCCCAGCCTGACATGGCGGGCCCAGGTCCCAGCCTGACCACGGCGGGCTGGTATTCTCAAGCAGTGTTGCTTGCTCTTGAAAGCTGTAGGTCTGGAATAACATCATTTTGTGATAACTTTGATGAGGTGCCGGAGGATCTAACTCTGGCTTACAGCAATTAGCCTATGGCCAAATTGGTCATTGGGTGTTTCGCTTAAAGTCACAGAACCACTTTCAGACTTACTCGATGTTGATGCCATTTGACTAAACAACCCATTTTGGTTCTGTAGGAACTGCTCCGCCCTTATATAGTTGGGTGATCCTTGGCCTCGTGCATGCTCCCTAGCTGTTCTCTTACCAAGACTGAACCTTATGAAATTGTAGTCGTAGGTCAAAAAGTTTGACTATGGACAGTTCTTAGTTTAATTTCAAGTTTTGTTTTACTTATTGGGCAATTTTACCCACTTAAAATATAGAAAAAAATCTTGCAAAATAAGTAAAATTATTTCCAAACAAGGATAGGTTCTTGGAATTTTAAGAAATACTTGCTGGCAACAGGTCCTGCTCAGTGTGCCTGTGTAGAGCAGAGATGTGTGACGTTGTTCAGAAACTGCAAATTGTGAAAGGCTTTTTCCCGCGGTTTACTGATGCCGTTACGGCACCTGGCCAGCGACGAGAGGGAGGCCCTGCTGTGCTAAGATGATGGCCAGGCCCGCGTCTCCGCTTCTGCCCGACAGGCTTTGAGTTTTGATAAGACCCTTATCAACAGCACATGAGCCATCCAGTTGGGGTGTGGGAAGGGGCGGTCTAACTGTGGTCATTTTCTTCTTAACACGGTTACCAGTCAAACGTAAAGGTGTGCCTGCAGCATGTGGACCAATGATATCTCCCAGACATGGCTGGTTTGCTACGTCCTGGGTTAACGGATCCGGACTTCCAGTGCAAACTTCTCCATCTGTAGGAGGAATGAGCACCTGGGTCTGCCGAGTGCAGACTGGGCTCCGTAGGCCGGGGTGGGCCTGGCACTGTGTGCACGGGCTCGGTGCCGGGGCTGGGAGCGGGACATGCTGAGAGCCACGGGCTCTGGGGGAAGGCTCCAGGAGGGGCCCGTGCGCACTCCCCAAGGCCCCGCTGTGGCCTGCCTGTCGCCGGGCGACGGACCGCTAATGCCTGTCTTCCCTCTCCAGGGTGGAGAGCAGGCCTGGCTTCGCAGCGGTGGAGCTGCGGCTGCGCAATTACTACTACGACGTGGTGAACTAAGACTGCGCCGGTCACGCCGCCTGTGAGCAGATGAGCCACAGGCCAAAGTCTGCAGTCACTGATGTTGAGTCTCCATCTCCCTCTTCCCGTCGGGAGAGCCAGCCTCATGGGACGTGCCTGACTGTGGTCCCCAAAGCCCGTCCCAGACACACCCTCCCCAACAACTGCCGGGAGCGTGCGAGAGAGATGGACAGCAGGGCAGAGGGCCGTGGCTTCCTCCGTGTTTGTCGTCTGTGTGGCTCCCCGGCAGGCCATCTGCAGGGTCTGTGTCCGGAGGTCACAGGAGGTCCTCGCTGTCTTTCCAGTCCTTTGGCTCCCGGCTGCGCCTGAAGCCGCCGCCCAGACACTCCCCATGTGGACTGAGCGCCCCGTGCCGCGCCTCGGTGTGCCCGGGGCAGGGACACCGATGCGGCGGTGAGGCAGGACGTGGGAGGAGGGCTGTGGCTGGCACAGGCCACCGGACTCGCCCTGGCCCCAGAAGCTTTCCCGATGGTAATGTGCTTTGAGGCTTACAGATCACTTCCCACCAGCGCAGTGTCTAAGCCAGTCAAGGGATCGAGTCGGGGCGCTGCTTCTGCTCCGTGTCCTCTGAGCCAGAGACTCACGTCTGCCGAGGGGTGGCCTCCGGGAGGGGTGGCGTGGCTCGCTGACCCCGGAAACACTCTGCCGAGGCTGCTCTGAAGACGGTCCTCACGCATAGACGGTGACCTCCAGGGAAAGGCTGTCTGTCGCCTCCAGCAGCAGGACAGACAGCAGCCGCTGCTGCGTGGAGCCCGTGCCTCCTCGGCCTCGGAGAGGGTGCCGCCAGCACTCTGCCTGTGTCTGTGGCGGGGCCACCGGCCAGGGCAGGTGCAGACGAGTTCCTAAGAAGGTGTGGATTCACAATAAAGCCGCAGACCCGCTCCTCGCCACAAGCAGGCTTTATTGGGTGTGATTTGGGGCTAAAGATACAAAACCTAAGAATTATCTTCTAGTCCCCTGGTCTTAATTAATCCGTAACTAGTGTTTGATTTTACACAAGACCAGTGCTGGTCAGTTTGGCTGTGGCTTTTGAAAACTAGAGCTACTTAGCCATCATTCTTGGGTCGTCAAGTCACACACTCAGACCGTCACGTCTCAGCTCTGCTCACACGTTGCAGGGGTGCGTCCCGCTGTGCGCAGCCGTGAGGCCCTGCTCCGAGGGGAGCACGCTGGGGAATGCAGCGGGGCACTGGCCTGCCAGGAGACATCAGTCACGGGGCTCCTGTTGAGAAACTTCTAGAAACCATTCCTTCTTCTAGAATTGTGCTACCTGGTGGTTTAGTGATTTGTGAGAGAGGGTCCCTGTGTGCTGAGCAGATAAAATAGTGGCAATACACGGAGTCCCTGGAACCTAAGGCTTCATGACGAGGCCTCTGTGGTCAGGCGGAGAGGAAGGCTGGGCGCAGCGGAGGGCCTCTGAGGAGGGCGGCCCCTGGTGTTTACGCGCCTGCTGCCTCTCATGGGCCGAGCCACGTCCTCCCCGGTCTGGCTCACTCCACCTGCTTCCCACGCCGGCCCCTGTTGGGTGGGAGCAAAGGGCATCCTGGACAGACAGGCTCCCCGGGCCAGGCCAGGCCGTGACCGCCGCGGCCACCAACCCCGGAGCCCGAGCGAGCGAAGGTCTTCATGCAGAAAAGGTCTTCACACCGCTGTGCCTGGAGTCCCGTGGCGTTTCCTGCGAGCGTGCCCCTCCCGCACCTGCTGCACGGCCCTGCTTGAGTTGTTGGATGGAGACTTCACCCGCACCCCTGCAGCCCAGCCTGCATCCCTCCCGCGCCGCGGGGTCTGGGCCTTCTGCCCGCATCCCTCCCGCCACAGTCCCGCAGTGCCCCGTCCAGTCAGAGGGCCCGGGGCTGTGTTTAAGCTGTGACGTCCAATAAGGACAACGCTGGCGGTTTCCGTGGATGTCACTGGAGCAGTAGGGGGTCACGCTGCCCAGCAAACAGTGTAAGCAGCGGCGCCCACGCAGCGGGTTGCTCATGTGTGACGTGTCCCAGCCGCGTCCCACAGCGATGGGCGCAGGCCCGCCGGGCCGGGCCGTGAGCCTCGCCGTCCCCTGAAGGGAAAGGCGGGTCTCACAGGCCTGGCCCCATGACCCTGTTCACGGCGCGGGATCTGCCCGGCGAGGGCCTCACAGCCCATGGTCCCCTCACGGGGACAGACACGCCACAGGGCCCAGCGGGCTGCGGGCGTGAGGCCCTCCGCGCAGGCCGCACACAGGCGGGTGTGGGAACGCATCGGAGCTCCCGTGGCCGCCTCTTCCAGAGGAGCTTGCCCCACGCCCCCCACACCCCGCACCCACCCCTGCACACACACGCGGAACCGTGTCCAGGGGCGATGAGGGCAGGCGTGGGCGTGGGCGTCGTCCCGCCAGGACCTGCTGGTGGCTGCGAGGCAGGACCTCCTCTGGGTCTGCACAGCGCTGGGTGGTCCCCTGCGCCCGCACCGTCTCAGTGGCGGTGGCCTGGCCTGGGGACTGCAAGCCCTGGGATGGCTCAGGGGAGGGGCTGGCCTTGGACTTGGGAGCCTTCAACCCCAGGGAGGGGCAGAGCCTCTGCTGTCCTGCGCGAGGTGATCATTGGAAGCGGTGACAGGAGGTGGCCTCAGCATCCATGAGCTCGGGCCCGGGAGCGGGGGGTGGGGGGCGGGGGGGTGCGAGGACCCGAGCTTGTCTCCCCACAGCCATGGCCGGGAGGGCCTGTGACCACGCCTCCTTCCGGGGGGAGGCCCTGGGAAGCCCAAGGAGGGGCGCCTCCCCGAGCCTGCCGGCGTGGGGCTCGCTGCGGGCTCCCGGAGCGCGCTCCCTTCTCGCCTGGCTGGTGGCCCAGAACGGAATTCCGTCCCCACTTCAGGGACAGAAAGTCCCTTAAATCGCAGCGTTTCTCAGGCAGAGCCCCCGCGCCCTGCCTAGTCCTCCTTCTCCACCGAGAAGCCCGAACCCTGCCAGGCGTCCTCCAGGGAGTGCGAGTCGGACCCGGGCCACAGGCAGGCCTCCGCGCCCTGGGTGGCCGCTCCGGGAGCCTCCCTGAGCCATCCCGCTCCCCGCTCAGAGCCCAGGAGCCTCGCGACACAGACCTCCATTCACAGCCTCCTAGCTTGGCATCCTCTCACCTCTGACCACAGAACACCCTTTTGCTCAACGCCTGTTAGCAAGAGAGGCTGGTTTCCTCGGACCCGGGGCACCCACAGGCACGGCCGTGAGGAGGGGACTCTACAGAGGGGGACACTGGGAGCGTCCTCTGTCCTGCCCCTGAAATCAGCCAGGGAAGCAGGGAGCCAGCCTGGCCTTAGGACTGAAAACCCAGCAGCTCAGGATCTCAGCGGTTGTTTGCACATCCTGTCCTCCGTTTCTCTCTCATACACACACATACACCTGCCTTCATACACATTCACACATGCACACACAAACACACATGCACTCATATGCACATACACACAAACACATATGCACTCATACACACATACACAAAACACACATGCACACACAAACACACATGCGCTCATGCACACATAAGCATACATACACATACACCTGCCCTCATACACATGCACTCATATACACACAAGCACATGCACACATGCACACCTAAACACACATGCACTCATACACACAAACACACGCACACTCATAAACAAATACACAAGCACACACATACACATATACATGAATGCACACACATATGCACAAATGCACATAGACATACACATACAGACCCACACATGCACACACATTCACACACTATACACATATAATAACCGTGTCCTTTAAAGGAAAAGCGACAGCACTGAGGCCGCCCAGGGCAGTGCCTTTCACTGCCAAGAGCTCTCTGTACGGCACTCACTTCTGATGCTGCAGCTGAAGGGAGACAGAGCGCCTTTAGAGCCCCCGTCCTGCACCCTGGACCCCAGCACAGATGGAGGGGCCCAGCGCCTCTCACACGTCCAGGCTCTTGGATGGGCCTCACCGGCCAGCTGGTGCTCAGCCCGCATGCCGCTCAGCCTGGGACACGTCTGGGGGGGCGGGGGGACACGTCCGGGGGACACGTCCGGGGGGTGAGGTGTCTCGCGAGGCATTATTGCACCAAAGCACGACCTCACGCTGCAACCGTTCCTCTCCAGGCTTCCAGTGACTGTGTCCGTGCTGTCATTAAACTACTAGAGGCCCGGTGCACCACATTCGTGCACTGGGGGGATGGGGGCCCTCAGCCCGGTCTCGCAGTCTGGGACCCCTCGGGGGATGTCCAACTGCCGGCTTAGGCCCGCTCCCCCCAGGGGATCCTCGGGCAGTCGGACATCCCCCAAGGGGTCCTTAGCGCTATCCTGGAGGCAGGAGAGGCTTCCACCACCGCCGCTGTGCTCAGCTGTGAGCCGGCTGCTGGCTGAGCGGCACTCCCCCTGCGGGAAGCACTGACCACGGGGGGCAGCTCCTGCATTGAGCATCTGCCTCCTGGTGGTCAGTGCACATCATAGCGACTGGCCGTTCCACCATTTGGTTGATTTGCATATTACCCTTTTATTATATAGGATGGAGCATTGAGGGACAATGCGTAACAACCCTTCCTCATTCATGCACAGAGCCAGTGTCTGGGGCTGTTTCTCTCCACAGCGCCCACAGGAGACACTGCGCCCACAGACCACCGAGGTGTGGGCATTTCTCCTTCCACAGCACCCACAGGAGACACTGCACCCATGGACCGCCGAGGTGTGACCACTCCTCCCTTCCCTGCGGGAGCCAGGCTAAGGAAAACCATCGTGCTGCCTTCCAGTCCTTTTTGGGTGGGCTGTGCCCAAAGACGAGGTTCCAGGGACCGCGGTCCCCACGTGTGCAGCTCAGGAAGTTGGTTCTCCACAAGATGCGGGCAGCATCTCCTCCCACAGGGACAGCACCTGCGGACCTGGCCACTGGCACTGATGTGCCCCCAGGCTGATCCCAGGTGCCCCGAGATACCCCCAGGATGCCCCCAGGATGCCCCTTAGGGTGACCCCATGATGCCCCCCAGATGCCCCCTAGGATGCCCCCCAATGCCCCCTACGATGCCCCCTACGATGCCCCCCAGGATGCCCCCAGGTGTCCCCGGGATGACCCCCAGATGCCCCCTAGGATGCCCCCCAGGATGCCCCCCAGATACCCCCTAGGATGCCCCCATGATGCCCCCCAGATGCCCCCAGGATGCCCCCAGGATGCCCCCCAGGATGCCCCCAGGTATCCCCAGGATGCCCACCAGGATGGCCCCAGTCTGGTCCAGGCCTCCGCCAGCATGTGGGGAACAGCTGCCCAGCACTGGCCCCACCACTGTCCGCTCTGGCTTCTGTTGACACTCAACCCTGAAGAGAAAGGAAGCCAGCTGTGTGATGTAGCCAGTCCGTGACCTCAGTGCTGTCCCTCTGTGCTGGGCAGGGCAGGGAGTCCTCGCAGAGAGGAGGTAGCTAAGGGCACAGGGACACCAGAGCAGGCCCCACCCAGCCTGGGGGAGGCGCCCCAGAGGGTGGAAGAGCTGAGGGGAGGCCTCCAAGGAAGGCATGGCCCACTTAAAGCCCAGCAGTGACCGAACCGTCATTTCAATCAACTTGTCTCTGTGAGCAGAACATTCCAGCGTTTGCTCACTCCGGACACTCTTCCCTTAGTCAGTAAGATGTCCCCTCTGCTGGGAGCTCCGTCTCGGGGTCATTCGTGCACCACGCCGTAGCCCCAGGCCGCTTTCTCTCGCAGGGCGAGGCCCCAGCGCCGCTGAGTGCACTGCATGCTGGTCCCTACTTCTGAGGATGGCAATGGGGGACATGGGGCCCAGAGACTGCTAGGGGGCTGCACTCTGCTGTTTCCCAGGGCTTGTGAGTGCGTGTGAGCGTGTGTGTGAGTGTGTGTGTGTGAGTGCATGTGTGTGAGTGCGTGTGTGTGTGAGTGCGTGTAAGTGTGTGTGTGAGTGCGTGTGAGTGTGTGAGTGAGTGTGTGCGTGTGTGTGAGTATGTGAGTGTGTGTGAGAGTGTGTGTGAGTGAGTGAGTGCATGTGTGAGTGTGATTGAGTGCGTGTGAGTGTGAGTGCGTGTGTGTGAGTGTGTGAGTGTGTGTGAGTGTGTGTGAGTGTGTGTGAGTGTGTGTGAGTGCGTGTGTGAGTGCATGTGAGTGTGTGAGTGAGTGTGTGCGTGTGTGAGTATGTGAGTGTGTGTGAGTGTGTGTGAGTGCGTGTGAGTGTGAGTGAGTGCATGTGTGAGTGTGAGTGCGTGTGTGTGTGTGTGAGTGTGTGTGTGAGTGCCTGTGTGTGTGAGTGTGTGTGAGTGCGTGTGTGTGTGAGTGTGTGTGTGAGTGTGAGTGCGTGTGTGTGTGAGTGCCTGTGTGTGTGTGAGTGTGTGTGTGAGTGCCTGTGTGTGTGAGTGTGTGTGAGTGTGTGTGAGTGTGTGAGTGCATGTGAGTGTGTGTGTGAGTGCGTGTGAGTGTGTGAGTGCGTGTGAGTGAGTGCGTGTGTGAGTGCATGTGAGTGTGTGTGTGAGTGTGTAAGTGCGTGTGTATGTGAGTGTGAGTGTGTGTGAGTGCGTGTGAGTGCGAGTGAGTGCGTGTGTGTGAGTGTGTGTGTGAGTGTGTGCGTGTGAGTGTGTGTGTGAGTGCGTGTGTGTGAGTGTGTGTGAGTGTGTGTGTGAGTGCGTGTGAGTGTGTGTGTATGTGAGTGTGTGTGAGTGTGTGTGTGAGTGCGTGTGAGTGCGAGTGAGTGCGTGTGTGTGAGTGTGTGTGTGTGAGTGTGTGTGAGTGTGTGTGTGAGTGCGTGTGAGTGTGTGTGTATGTGAGTGTGTGAGTGTGTGTGTGTGTGAGTGCGTGTGAGTGCGAGTGAGTGCGTGTGTGTGAGTGTGTGTGAGTGTGTGTGTGTGTGAGTGCATGTGAGTGTGTGAGTGCGTGTGAGTGTGTGTGTGAGTGCGTGTGAGTGCATGTGTGTGAGTGTGTGTGTGTGTGAGTGCCTGTGTGTGAGTGTGTGTGAGTGTGTGTGTGAGTGCGAGTGAGTGCGAGTGAGTGCGTGTGAGTGTGTGTGGCTGTGCTAAGCAGCTGTCTGTGCCTTTTCTTTCAGATCTTCTTGTACTCTAACTTCTTCCAGGGAAAACCACTTTCCCTTCCGCACTGGCGGCTTCCCCCTGGAGTTCAGTGCACAGAGCGACGCCCCACAGGGGCAGCTGCGTCACTTAGCCCTGCTCCCTCCACCCAGGGCTGGGCCCCGGCCGTGATGCACTTCTGCTTAAGTCTCCCTAAGAGCCAAGAACTTCTGTTCACAGGAGGGGGTGGCAGTGAGTGCTGGGCACAGCAGCCTGGCACACAGGCAAGGCGGCTCGGCCAGGGGGGAGGCACTTCTTCACTTCTTCACACCCACCCCCTTTCTCGGGGAACTTGGACATTGGCTGTGGCCGTGGCCGCCTGAGAAGCCAGCCTCCCTGCAGGGTGGGCTCCACAGCAAACACTTCATCTCTCACGGGCGCCCGAGGGCCTGGGGGAGGGGCTCCGGCTCCGCGTGCCCACACCTGACAGCCAGCCCTGGCCAGGTGGCCCAGGCCTCAGGCCACGAGTGGCTCTTGGAGGGTTCACCAAGAGAGAAAGAAGACCACCTGAGTGGCAGGAGAACCTGTGGGTGCCAGCCTCTCCCCATTCACAGCTTTGGGAAGCGCCCAGGAGCAGTGGGTCCGAGAAACAAATGCCTCCATGGTGCTCCCCGCCAGCTCTGGCTGCACCTCTGACCACTGCTGACCAGCACGCAGAGGGCCTCCTTACAGAGAGAGGGCGGCACGTGGCCGCCCAGCGCACAGCTCGCCCTGCTTCAGCTTGCTCGGCGGGCTGATGCGCGGCTCTTCCCGGGCACTCCGCGACAGAAAGCGCACTGGCGTGACATTCTGTAGGTGCCAGGTATCTTCAGATGTGCTTTCTATTTTAGGTCTAAAAACAACCAACTTTTAAAAATTACGTTTTTATTGATTTCAAAAAGGAAGGGAGAGGGACAGAGATAGAAGCATCAATGATGAGAGAGAATCAGCCATCTACTGCCTCAGTTGGAGACCGGGTGTAAGCTGACAGAGTTCTTGCACCCGAAGGGACTGACAAGAATTAGTCCCTTCCCACGCAGTGTCCCTGACTTGTTTCAATCTAACTTGTTTTGATGGCACATTCCTATTGTCAGCAGATGAGTAGAATAAGAAAAACCTTTCACAGCTTATCAAAAGTCTGTAAATATTTACCGAGAACTTGATCTCCTGACGTCTCTCAGAGATTAAGAACAGAGAGTACATTCCTCTTCACAAACCTCCTATTCAGTATTTGTGTATAAAAGGCATTACGCGGTTAATAAAGCGAGCTGCAGTAGCTCGGTGGCTTGCAGAGTCGCAGTCGGTCGATGGCTACCTGCAGACTCCTCCCGATCCTGCTGTCCTGTCTTTCTTTCTTTCCTCAATTCCCACCTCCCTACCTCAGCCCGGTTCAACCTGTCAGGCTGGTCCCTGACATGCCTCCTGCACGCCCCCTACTGGGGATCCAGCCCATAACCCGGGCATGCGCCCTGACCAGGAATTGAACTGTGACCTCTTGGTTCATAGTTCGAAGCTCAACCATTGAACCACACTGGCCGAGCAACAACCAAGTTATTATTAACTCCTCATTTTACAAACGAAAAGGCCAAGACTTGGGAAAGAGCACCCAAAAAGGCCGGCCCAGACTCCTTTGTGTGCACCTGGTTCTTAGGGCGACCGCCGTCCGCCCCCGGGCGGGGTGCCACTGCTCTGCAGGCCCGGCAGTGGCAGGCTGAGTGCCGGGAGGGAAGGCTTGCCCACATTTCCCGGCAAGGGGGGCACTGGGACCCATTTGGGGACCTGGGGCAGGAAGTTGAGGTCAGATAGACTGAGTCCCAGCAGGCTGGGTTTCTCCATCCGAGGCTCAGTGGTGTGACTGCTGACGATGGCTCACAAGTGCCTCAGCACTCCGTCCTGCCCCAGGTGGGCCTTGAGCCCCAGGCTGGGGGGAGCCGGCTCTGGGTTTTCACTGTGAACTGCCATCACCCTTGGGACGCAGGTTCCCGCATGCCGCGGAAGCACGGGGAAAGCGATAGCAGCGGAGGGCAGTGTCCTGAGCGGCCTGCCCGTGTTGGCTCAGCAGGTCGGGAACGGCTGCGAGCGGGCTGCATCCTGCACTCTGCCCAGGAGGACCCGGAGGGACCTGTGGGGTCCAGGCCTTGCCCGGAAGAAGTACCAGGAGCTCCCAACTAAAATGCCACACCCAGTACCCGTGTTCCTGATGGCTTGGAGATGCCCTGCAGCGAGCAAAACCCAAGGCAATTTCGGCCAGAAGCAGTTCCCTGGCAGACACCGGGCGGAGATCACATGGGTCAGTTCAGACATCGGGAAACCGTGGACAAATCCCTCCCCAAACAGCGACCCAAGTGTCTCTCAGGCCATCCCAGCGCCAAGGCCTGCCGGCTGTGGGCCCTGCTATGCTGCAGGGGCGCAGCCGCTAGAAGGGAACGCCGTGGGCACCACAGCCGCTCTGGCCAGGGCGCAGCGATGAGGCGTGGCCCGGGGGTTGGGAGCAAACAGCGCACAGGGACACGAGCCTGTCACCCGCCACCTCCCGTCCAAGCAGGCGCTCAGGACAGGGTGGTGGCCTTGGTGCTGGACAGCCGGGTGACGATGCTTGGGAGGGGCCGGAAACCACGTGAACCATCCTATGGCCCGGCTGTCGGACCCCCACTCGTCTCTCCTTTCCCTGAATCTAAACCTCCCGCAGCGGTTCCAGTGTGCCCAGGGGATGGGAAGAGACGGCTGTCTTGAGAGATTACAGGTAAAACTCCTCACTTGGGGACTTTTATTTAAAAATGTGACTGAGTCACTACGTATTTGCTCCCAGAACCTGGAAGGAGCCCATGCAAACGTGGCCCGACGATGCCGCATTGTGTCCTGGACAACCCGTCCTGCCACAGCCGGTGTGAGGGAGAGGCCAGAGGAGAGGAAGAGGAGGGGAAGGGAGGAGGATGAGGAGGAGGGAGAGAGGAAAGAAAAACTGAGGAAGGAGAAAGGGGGCGGGGGGAGGAGGGGAGAGCTGGGTGTGGGCGGTGTGGGAGGAGGCAGACGGGCAGTGCCCGAAAGAGAGCCTCCTGCTGGGGACACACTGGTGTGAGCGCCTGCAGCCTCACTGCCCCTGCAGCCGCAGGTGGGGCGAGCTCGAGCTCGCGGCGAGCACCCACCAGGTCCCAGAAGGCCCCGCCCAGCACATCTGCACCCGCTCCCCTCTCCCCAGGCCCTGCCGCTGCGCTGCGGGTGGAACCAAGGCCCAACTTGGAGAGGAAGGCAACATCCTGGCTCCTCTCCCCTGTGAATGCCCCGTCACTGCTGAGCGACCCGGGTCTCAGTGTGGGCCGGAGGCCCGAGAGGCTGATGAGGCCGCCGGCTGCGCAGACCAGGCCTGGCCACCCCAGGCCTTCCCAGGGGTTTTCAGGTTGCGTCCGCTGCACCTGTCTGCACACCTGTGCACGTCTGGAGGGGTGTGGCCTCCAGGCCTGCCCAAGGCCACGCTTCACACACTCTCCCTGCGGCCGCGCTCCAGCCCGGCTCCCCGGCTCATCGCGCGTGGTCTGTCCCAGGGAGCCCACGGAGCCCGGCCTGGCTTTTCTCACCTCCTGGCCCCGGGCTGGCATCTCAGGTCCCGGTGCTGCAGCCACGGCCTCCCGGAGCCACTCCCCTGGGTGTGTGGGCACCCTCCCCTCCGGTCCTCAGACGCTCGTCCCTCTGTGTGTGTCTGGCTCTAGTTCCGAATGTCCCCTTTTTATAAGTGGCTACACTACTCTCCCATGACCCTAGTTACTTCCTATAATTACACCTGCAGTGCCCTAACCCAAATAAGGACGCATCTGTGGGACTGGGGCTGGGACGCCAGCTCATGAATCTGGGGGCCCTGGCTCAGCCAGGGTAGAAGGGTGCCATCTCCTCCATTCCCCGCTCGTCTCCAGTGCTCGGAAGTGGCTGAGTCCCCACGGGGCTAGACGGGAGCCTCGCTCCCGGCTCAGGGCTCAGTCTCTGGCTGAGGGCTCCTTCCTGCTGGACCCTGCGCCAGGCTGGGCGGGGCAGAGCCTTTGAAGCCCCGGGGCCCTGGACCCGCAGCCTTCAGGCCGGCTCCACCCCCTTGCTGTGGGGCAGCCTCACCTGAGACCCTCGGGCTAAGTTCTGAGGTTTCCCAGCGGGAAGTCGGGGTCCCAGCCAAGCACCGTTGAGTGTGGCCACGTCTCACGTCTTTGCAGAGGACCTGGGTCATGAGGTCGAGGGTGGCTCCCGGGTCCTGAACTTGTCCACCGAGGGCGAGTGGCCCCCACGCTGTGGCGCCCTGGCCGCATGGGTTTGCCCGCCAGGTCTGTGGGGCAGTCGTGCCCAGTGCAGCGGCATATTCTGGCTTTACCCTCTGACCTCAAAGGGCCTGGACACCTCCCTGTGGTCAGCTCCAACCCCACCAGGCAGGCCAGGGGGCGGAGCCCTGTGCTCCCAGCCCCTCCCCTGAGAAACAGTCTGTGAAACAGCCTGAGGGCTTTGAAGGTCAAAGGAAACGTCACCGAACTTCTGGTACTCGGCCCAGCGTGCGCGCACGTGTGAGACAGAGATGAAGAGTTAGTAGGTGCCCTGGCCACCGCTCCGTGGTTAGGGCGTCGGCTCCAGACCGAAAGGGCACATACCTCGGAGGCAGGTTCCATCCTGCCCGGTCGGGGCGCATGACCAATCGATGTGTCTCTCTCAAGTCAATAATTTTTTTTCTCTCTCTCCTCCCCTTCCTTCCTTCCTCCCACTCTCTCAGGAAATCAATGGGAAAAATACCCTCAGGTGAGGATTAAAAATAAAATAAGAAAATAAATAAAAAAGAACTAGTCAAAACCGGAGAAAGAGGCACCAGAAAGTGTCCTAGCGCCAGAGAAGGACTGGGGCTGGGGCCTGAGGGGCAAGGGACCCTGGGGAGACGAGCCGGCCCCGCAGGGAAGGGCCGAGGTGAGGCTGGAGCCGGAGCAGGGTCCTCCCCCCGTGGCCGTGGCTTGTGCAGGGGACCCAGCCCAGGCCCCACGGTGCCGCCCACAGACCTTGAGGGACCCACGTCCCGGCCCTGCTTCAACACCAAGTCAGCAGCCTCCTGCACTTGGGGGTCCCGGGAGGAGCCGAGACGCGCTGTGTGCAGACACCACCCACAGGCTGTGGGGAGATGGTCACAGCCCCAGAGGAGGGAGCCGGCCTGGGCCCTCAGCTCCGTGCTCTGTGCGTCCATCCAGGCATGGGTGGCGGCTCCGAGATGCCACCTGAGGGAGCACGGCCTGGCACATGCTGCAGGGCCCTCTGAAGCCCCACGTGGCAGCTACGAGTCAGGCCCAGCGCTGGGCCCCGGGCACCTCCTTGTAATAACCTGCGACCAGCAGGTGGGGAGGCCAGCAGAGTCCCCCGGAGCCGGGCGGGCAGCACGGAGCTCACCTGCACCATGGCCCACCCTGGGCCACCTCTCCTCTTGCTTCATTTCTTTGGCTTGAGCCTCCCGGAGGCCACGGGAGGGGAGGAGGAAGAAGGAAGGGTGGCCATCTCCCGAGTCTCCACGCAGAGGTGGGCCGGAGCCGCAGGCACAGCCAGGGCTGCGGATGGCACAGCGCAGCCACTCCCCACGTGTCCACCAGGTGGCAGCCGACACCTGGGCACGAGCTCCTGATCCTGGGTCCTGGGGCTGCTGCTCAGGTTCCAGCTCTTTCTACAAAAGCGTGAAAGCCGCCAACAGGATGCGATGAGAAGCCACCTACGGCAGGTGTAGGAGACGCGGAAGTGGTTTCTTTCCAGAGTGAACAGCTGGCAGCTGCCTCCTCTTTCAGGGAAGCAATGTCTGATCTCCAATAGGCACTGGCAGTGAAGGTCAGAGGTTCCTTTATCTCTTCCTGCTAACACTCTGCCAGCCTGACCTTGGCCTTGCCTATCTTGAGGCGGATGCTGAGCGGTTGGGTTGGACGGGCCCTCCCCAGGCCTGGAGTTCTCGGGACACATTCCTGGAGACTCACGCCCAGGAAATACACCGGCTCCCTACTGGGCCCCGCATGGTCCAGGCCTTAATGGTGGGAGGGAGCGAAACAGTGGATTTGCTGGTAGCCACATGGCTTGGAGGACTAACCCTTTTGAGTGTGGGTTCTCAGGGGTGGCACAGGACCCAGGACAAACACACCCTCTATGATCCCCAGGGCCAGCCGGGGCCACAGCCTGAGGTGCCTGCGGTGGCGAGGACCCAGCCTCGCCCTCGTAGCCGCTGATCAGAGCGGCTGCACGGCCGCCGGGGGCCAGCGCCAGGCCAGCCGCTGTCCCCCGTTCCCACACAGGAGGCAAAGCCAGGGGGAGCCCCTCCTGACATACCCAAGCCATGTTTGAGGCATGTCAGGAGAATGCCGGGGACACTCCTGTCTGGAAAGACGTGTTTTCTGCGTGTGGTTCTGCCACCTCCGTCCGCTGGCTGACCGCAGGCCTGAGGGCGGCACCCGAGGCCGGGACCGAGGCCCCACAGCGATGGCCTGGTCTCCTGTCCCCACGCCGGGCTGCACACTCACCCGGGAGCTGTTCACAGAAGGCTGAGGGACTCCCTCCCACCCTGGATTTTGCCCTTTCGTTCGCTCGTTTGTTAATCCTCACCTGAGAACACTGTCCATAGATTTTTGGAGAGAGTGGAAGGGAGGCAGGGAGGGAAAAGGAGAGAGAAAGAGAGAGAGAGAGAGAGAGAGGGAGGAGCATCAATGTGAGAGACACCTTGATTGGTTGCCTCCTGCACGTGCCTGGCCCGAGTACAAGCCTGAAACCCAGGTACATGCCCTTGACTGGGAATCGGACCCACGACGCTTTGGTCCACGGGCCAACACTCTACCCACTTGGCCACACCGGCAGGCATGGGTTTTGCCCTTTAAGGCGCCATGGCTTCCTGGTTTCATGCACCACCGACCTGCAGGTGGCTCCACAGTCCTGGGCTAGGACCAGGACGCTCCCGCTCTGTCACCCACGGCAACGCCACCTGCTCACAGTGTGTCAGACTGCTCTGCGTGTGGAAGAGCGGTGTCCTGTGGCTGAGGGCGTACGGGAGGTGTCCTCTGTAGACTACACCCCCATCGGAGACCCGGCAGACATTCCAACACACACAGTTCCCGGCACCGTAGCCAGTTCCTGCTCAGTCCCACCTGTCCTCGCTCTGGGCTCCCAGCCCAGCAGCCAGCACCCCTTCCCCAGGAATGTCCCCTTCTCCCGACCCCGCACCCTCACGCTCCCTCAGCTCACGTCCCTGTACCACACCGTCCCAGCCAGCGGAGGTGCCTGCCCTCGAGGGGCTGCTGGTCCTTGGAAGGTGGAGTGGCCTTCTGTTCTTTCCCATGCCTCCGGCCAGGAGCAATGCTTTGCTGCCGCAATGCCTTCTCCTGGAGGACTTGGCCAGACTGGCTCACTCCTGCCTCCCCCCGGCGGGCAGGGAGGGGCGAAGGCAGAGCCCAGCTCCCTGGGCCTTTCTTAGCTCCTAACATTGGCAGGCGTTCACTGGGCCAAAGAGCGTAATCTTTCTGTATTTGAAGAGCCAGGGGAGAAATCTCCATTGCCGGGCATGTGTCTGTGAGTGCACATGTATGTATGTGTATGTGTTTGTGTGTTGGCCTATGCGTGTTCGTGTATAATGCCTGTGTGCATTTATATGTGCAGCTGAGCATTGGGTATGTCTAGGTGTCACTGTATGTCTGCATGTGTGTGTTTACATGTGTGTGCGTTTGCCCACGAGGGAACCAGGCCTCAGCGAATGGGTCCAGCCATCTGCTGACCCCCAGGCAGCCTGGGGCCCTTCGCCCGGTCTCCTGTCAGCCTCACTGGCCCCCCGGCCTCCGGAGCTTCCGCTGGGCCCGGTGTCCAGAGCGGAGTGGACCCTGTGCTCAGCACGTCCCAGAGCAGCGGCCCTGCCCACAGCCCCGGGACAGCCCGGCCTCTCCGCACGCCCCAGGCCTGCCTGGCTCCAGGTGGCCCTGCCAGGTCTGTGAGGAGACCCCGGGGGTTTTCGCTCCCCACCCTCTTCCCAGGCTGCCGTCTTCTCCTCCTTTCTTTCTAGGCCAGAGAAGGACAAGGTTTGGCCTGGGCCACTCCTGAGAACGCTTAGGTGTTCAGGGGCTCTGAGCCCTGCCCAAACCACCTCACCGAGTGGGGGTGTCTGGAGGGACGACCCTCAGCTCCCCCCCGCCCCACTCCCCAACCTGGAGCAGCCACAATCCCTACCCCACTCAGCCATCACTCGTGGGCACGCTCGCTTCTGGTAATGTAAACACACGCTTCTTGCTCTTTCTGGAAACCTCAAAAAGTTCACTTTACCTTTAACCTTTTGCACTCGGATGTCAAGTGTGACTCGACACAGTTAGCATTAGAATAAAGGAATCGAGAAAAAAGCAAGCGAGTGGCAAAGGGTTAAAGTTACAAAGTAAATTTTTTAAAAATACATTTTTATTGATTTTTAGAGAGAGAGGAAGGGAAAAGGAGAGAGAGGTAGAAACATCGATGATGAGAATCATTGATCGGCTGCCTCCTGCACGCCCCCTACTGGGGATCCAACCTGCAACCCAGGTTGCAGGAATCAAACTGTGGCCTCCTGGTACACAGGTCCACACTCAACCACTGAACCACGCGGGCTGGGCACAAAGGAAGTATTTTTTAATGTTTTCTGCTGTGAATTTGCGAGGCCCTTTTAAATTTCACTCACGGACCCGTACAGAATTAAAATGTGGGCCTGTTCACGAGGCAGGAGGAGGTAAAGCTGCCGGAATATGAAGCTGTTCCCTCCTCCACGGTCTCTCTCTGGACCTGCCAGGTGCTGTCGCCATTAGCCTCACGCAGAGGGAAAGCCGTGGCTCCCGGCGGGCCGGGCAGCGCGGCTCTGTGCGGGGCGTGGGGGCATCGAGGCTGCAGGTGGCTTCCGCAGCGCGGCCTGGGGAGCGCTCCCGAGCCGCCGCGCCCCTCGCTCCCTCCTGACACTGGCTGAGAGGAGGGAGGGGAGGCCCGGGAGCACTTCTCAGCGTCCCTTCTTCCTGGCGTCACTGGCAGGGGTGCTTGGCGGACCCAGGGCCAATGGGGAGGTGGGCGGGGGGGGGGGGGGGGCGGCTGCCCGTGTTTCTGAGGCGGCCATTGCCTTCCCTCTGCTTCGGAAGCAAGTTCCTGTTCAAATGGAGAGAGTGGCTTCCCGGAGCTCCCAGGCCCCTCGCCCCACACCGGTGACACGCACGCCTGACCTCGCCGGGAGTCCCACTGAGGCCCAGCGCCCGGCTCCCGGGATTCCGTGTTCGTGGGCCTCGTGACTGTGAGCAGCTAGACACAGCAGACCCCCGCCGTGCCCACGCCTCCACCCTCACGGGGACTTCATTTAAAATCCAGGTCAAGGCTCAAATCAGCAGCTTCAGGGTGGTGGCCTGAGAGTGTCAGGCCGAGTGGGGAGCCCGCGGAGCCCGGGCCTGGCCTGCAGAGGCCGCGTGCGGGGCCAGCCCTGCGCAGAACTAGGGCTCAGGCTCCCGAGACTCGCCCGGCCCCTCCTCCCGGAGCCCCCGGTAACACCTGCGACACCTGGTTCTCCCGGCCCGGGCTCCCTTCCCTCTGGCCTTGCTCCTCTGTCCTTACGAACATTCTGGAAGAACCCCTCCGGGGGAGCACAGGTCCTCAGAGGCGGGTGTCAGACGAAGACATGAGAAGCCGTAGGTGCACGGGAGAGACTTGATTGTAGACGAGTAGCCGTTGCCACGACAGGAGCCTCAGGCCGTTCGAGCAGCCCCACAGAAGGGGCCCCGCAGAGCGCCCCGCCCCCGCTGGTCAGTGGCCACTTGTGCACTCGCTCCAACAGGAGCGGCCTCGTGCCGATCCGCAGCACGTGTGGCCGATGGCCTGATCGCCCAGCGTGCTCTGGTTAGGGTTCCCGCACCCTCTATCCTCAGCCGTTCTGCAGGGAGGTCTGTTTGCTATTGAGCCTATTTGCTGGGGTTCCAATAACAGTCATTTTTAAAATGTCAACGGTCCATCGCTCTCTCGGCTCCTGTCCTTGTTCTGCGGGCAGGCTGCGCTCAGGCCGGGACACACTGCTGGTCACTGTGACGCTGTGTGGGCGAGCCCGCCCACCCGCCGGGTTGGGTTGTCGGCCCTGCACAGCGCCCTCGGCCCGGCGCTGACCGTCCGGCCGACCTTGTTTGGGAGTGCCGACCGGCACGTTTCTCGGGCCGTTTTCTTTTCTGTGAAGTAAGGGCCTCCAGGAGACCAGAGCTTCTAACCGTTTCACCTTTGGCAAATGCCAGCGCAGACCGTGTGTGGACGCATGGTGGGTGAGTGGGAGGGGACAGCTAGGAGCGCGGCAGGCACCCCCGGGCGCCCTGGCCCTGGGAGCCCTTCCCAGCCCACCTCATGGGCCCGGCTCTGGCTCCCACGCCCGCTGCCCGGGCTCCGAGTGGCCGGCCAGTGAGGGGCCCGGTTGGCCAGGGGTCATTGCAGGCTCCAGGATGATGGAGTCCCTGGGGGACACCCAGACTCGGCCGTCTGTGAAACTCCTTCCTACGTATGCCTCCGGCAGGTTCTAGAAATGGAAGGGGCCCGTGGCGGGAGACTCGCAGGGCCTTGCTCACCTCATGCTCTGCGGAGACAGGACTCCATCAGCGGCTCCCAGGAAAGTCTCATGGAAGGCAGCTACGGATGGCGTGAGGCGGGAGCAGGGGCACACGGGACAGTCCTTTGCTTTAAGTGGGTCTCCTGACGTCAGAGGGATCATTTCTGGGAAGACTGGGCCGAGCTCCAGTCTTGTCTGTGTGTAATGTCGCAGCAGATGCTATGAATTAGCAACCTCGGGGCATCCCATCACAGAAAAGCAACGGGCCCGCTGCGCCCCACGCTGCCTGCTCCCTCACCGCCCTGCGGGGCCGCGCGGGGGTGGGGGGGACGGGGGAGGCGAGCCCCGGGGACCTGCCTTTAGTTTCTGAGCTGGAAACAAGTCCAAGCACCTCGTGGAAAGGCCTGCTGTTGCCAACAGGCCTGTGCGTCTGCCCCCCAGGGCCCCGAGAGTCCCCCAGAAACGAGGAAGTGAGAGTTTGGAACTGCTTTGCTCTCCTTATCGGAGGAGAGTGGTTCTTTTTGTGAGGGCTTCGGAGAGAGAAATTGAACTTCTTCCTCTCAAGAGGTTCAGTTTGGCATGAATCAAACCACCAACCAGAGCAGTGAACCCGGGTTACCACCTGGAGCGCGGCCGCGGAAGCCGTCCGGTCCTGCGGCTCAGGGAGCCCAGCCCTGTCTCCCACGCTCTCCCCGCAGAGCCAGGGACTCGGCCGCCCTGAGCCTCCACTTCCTCTGACACCCCAATCTCCGTCCTTCTGCAAACATTCACGGAGAACCCGGCTCTCCCCCTTCAAGCCCCAAATGCCCTCAGAGCCGAGGTCCCATGGTGGGACCACTCAGGGTTCCACCACAATCTGCCGGCCGATCCCCCCGCCCCCCCCCCCCCCCCGTCCCCGAGCTTGTGGCCTACAGCAGGGGAGGGAGCCAGACAGCGCCCCAGGAGCAGGCAGAGGTGTCCCCAGTCGGGGACAGAGGTGTCTGGGGATGGCCAGTGTGCCACCTTTAGATCTGCCCTCCCGGGGCAGATGTGCGTGCGCGTGTGTGTGCATGTATGTGTGTGAGTGTGTGTGTGTGTGTATGTGTGCATGTGCGTGTGTGCATGTGCGTGTGTGTGTGTGCATGTGTGTGTGTGCATGTGTGTGTGAGTGCGTGCATGTGTGTGTGTGTGCATGTGCGTGTGAGTGTGTGTGAGTGCGTGCATGTGTGTGTGAGTGTGTGTGCATGTGTGTGTGCGTGTGTGTGTGCATGTGCGTGTGTGTGTGTGAGTGAGTGTGTGTGTGTGTGTGTGTGTGTGTGTGTGTGTGTTGGAAGTCTCTCAGCCGCTTCTCCCTGCCTCCAGCCCGAGCGTGGTCAGCGGCGCCCGGTCATGCGGGGACAGAGGGCTGTGGGTCGCCGTCCTCCGGGTTCCACAGCTCAGCCCTGACTGCGCGGTGGAGTCACGCGGTCTGTGCATGTCTGTCCCTTCTCGGGTCGTCACTCCAGTCAGATTCTCGCGGTTATCAGGCGCAGCGGATCACTGTGCTCACCGCGCCCGCTCCACGCAGCCCTCGGAGGAGGAGCCCCGCCCGGCAGGCCGCTGCTTGAGGGCCTTTCAGGTGGAAGCAGTGCTGTCCTCTCAGGACTTCAGACACAAAGCAAGCCCGCCCCGCCCACCGCGCGGCTCTCAGGCCCCGGGCTCGGAGCCCGTCTGCAGGCCTGGACCACAGCCCAGCCCCCTGCTCGGGCAGGCAGGGCCCCGAGCCCACAAGGACTTAACATTGAGCTTGTGGTGCTGGGGCGCTGCTCCAAGTCCCCCCACAAGCGCTGGAAGAACTTACAGCGAAGGAGGAATAGGGGGCAGAGCAGGAAAGAAAGGAGGGGCGATAACCGCATTCCCGGGGAACGATTTCAGAAAAACCTGCGCACTCGACTCCACAGCGGCGCCTCCCACCCAGGGGGCTGTGACCCCTGCCCTCACTCTGCCCGAGGAAGCGGGAGGTCACTCACCAACCCTCAAAAGTGTGCCCTTGGCCTCGAGGAGGTTGGGGCTGGGGGGGTGCGGTCAATGCCAGAGACCTCAGGGAGGCGCCGCGCCATGAGCTAGTCCAGGGTCGGACCTGCTATCTAGAAATTTCTGGCCAGAAATCAATTCCCCGCCCAGAGGAAGCCCTCACAGGCGGAAACCAGAGGCCGTTGGCGCGGAGACTCGGAGCCGGGTGCAGGCTCTGGCTGCGGCCTCTGCTGAGTGCGTGGTGACCACAGGGTCACCTGGTGCGTGCGGCTCCGGGCACCCCCCCAGTGCCATTGGCAAGTCTATGCCGTGAACACGGAAGCAGATGAAGCTGCTGAGGGAGGCAGGGCCCTCCCCCGCCTGCCCTGCCGCCGCTGGGAGTCAGGCTGGTTGCCACGCCACTCGCCGCGCCCGCGCCAGCCCCCTTGCAGCCAGGAGCGCCAGGTCCGTGCTCCCGGGACCGCCACCTGCCGAGGGCGCCCCATTCCTGCTCCGAGCCCCTCTCCTGGGGAGGGTGTCAGGTGAGCAGGAGGCAGCAGCAACACCCCTGCCTACCTGTGTGTGGCTTCTCCTGCCTCTACACCTCACTGGCAGCCTCGCCAGGTGGTGGTGCCAGGCCGTGGGGAGTCCTCTGGCCCGCGCCTGCCTTGTCCACCGCCCCCCCACCCCTGCCCCATGTCCCCGTCACAGCTCCTTCCCACAGCACATCTGTGCCTCTGGCTCCGCACTGGCCCCCAAGCAGAGGGTCACATGACCGACAGCCTTCGGAGAGCTTCAGGTTTGCAAAGGGTTTGCTGTGTTTTCTGGGTTCCTGGCGGGGAAGGGAGGTGCTGCGGGGCAGGCGCTCCTGCCTCCTGCCCATGGGCGAGGCCCCGGCGGGCAGCTTGGGCGCCAGCGGCCTGGGGACTGGGGAGCGAGCGCCCGAAGCACCGTCTATGAGGGGCTGGGAGCACGCGGCTCGCCCTCACCTGACCCAGGTCCCTCCTCTGATGTGGCTTCAATGCCGAAGCCGCCCCAGTACTCAACACTGGCTCCCCAACTATGGCGGGAGCTGATCACTGCGGCACAAGCCCTCTGGCTACACAGGATCGAACTTCATAGAAAATTGGGGGAGGGCCCGAGGGCTGCCCACATCGGAAAGCCCCCCTCCCTGTGCTGAGGCCCGCCCCGCCCGCCGGGCTTGCAGGAGGAGCGCCTGCCGTGGTCACTGTCCTTTCCTTCCCGCGTCCTCGCCTCCCGGCGACCCCTGGCCTGGCAGGCCTGGCCTTTGGGGACGGGCAAACTTTGGCCTGTAAACAGGAAGTCTATGTTAAGACAATTGTATCAAAAGGCAAAGCTTTTCATCTATAAGAGAAGAGTGTTTGGGCACAAAAAATAAGCATTTAAATGGTTTAAAAAGCCAGCGGTGAATGCCTTTGGCATAAAGGGCCAATGAGTGGTGATTAAACGGCAGCAGAAGAGTGGCTGGCCCGTCCAAGGCTGGTGAGGTGGGCAAGAGGGGGAGCCCGGCCGTGCTCACAGCGTCCGGGGGAGGAGGCCGTGGCCTGCGGGGCAGGGGAGCCGGCTGGAGGCGCTGGGCAGGGCCACCCGTGCAGCCCCGTGCCTGCCCATCCGCCTCACTCCAGCGAGCCCGGAGCGGGATCCCGTGAAGAGGAGTGAAGCGGCCTTCCGGCTGCTGACCAGGAGACCCTGCCGGCCCTGCACTGCCATCCCGGAATGCCACCTGGGGGTGCCGAGGCCGCCCTCAGGCCTCTGAGTGCCCAGAGCCGCGGTGGCCCAGGCGCCCAGGGCTGTTGCTGTGGGCGGAGAGCGAAGTGCTGCTGACGGAGACGTTTGTGTCGCTTGGTGTGGCCACGAGGGCCCGGGCCTCTGGTTGGGGGTTCCGGTAGGGTGGGCCCCGGGGTGTCCCAGGGAGCGGCTTGCTGAGCAGCTGCTCCCCGGACGGGCGGCCTCTGTAAGCAGCCGGGTCCCCAGAAAAGGAAAGGAGCGGGAAGGAGACTCACTCTGCCTCTGACTGTGT